>NW_020524280.1:0-31052 GCF_003368295.1 Carassius auratus
GGCTAGACAGCTCTCTTGACTGCGGCAGGGAAGCAGGGATTCCACCAGATTCGAAACAAAATCAAGCTGAAGGACAGGTGGCTAAAAGAAGCCTGGCATCTCGATTCTCGACACAAAAGGATGTAATGACCCCGATTTGAAAAGTGGTTGCTGCAGCCACAACACAGAGTAATAAACCCTTTAAGATCACAGCGTGCCACTGCTGCAAAACGGTCCAGTGTCATATTTGTCTGTTGCAGAGGAGGCGCATAAATGCTTGTTGGGGAGATGCAGGTGAAGAACATAGTCAGCAGGACAGAAACCTGTGCGGGAAGACCCCAATTAATTTTTTCAACTTTATATAACCGCAGTATCTCCACAGTGCCATGCAGTATCTTACAAGAAATGAGGGCAGAGAGAGCAAAGCCTTGGAAGGCACAGTTATTCAGCACAAAAGGGCAGTGTAGGAACCGTAGTCGGCAGGGTTTGAACCTGTGCGGGAGACCCCAATGGATTTTAGTACATCGCCTTAACCTCTCGGCCACGACTACGTATAACTTGAGCCAGACGCGATCTCTTGACTGCAGGCAGGGAAGCAGGGATTCCACCAAGATTCAGAAACAAAATCAAGCTGAAGGACGAGGTAGCTAAAAGAAGCCTGGCGTCTCCGATTCTCGACACAAAAGGATGTAATGACCCCGATTTGAAAAGTGGTTGCTGCAGCCACAACACAGAGTAATAACCCTTTAAGATCACAGCGTGCCACTGGGCCACTGCTGCAAAATGGTCCAGTGTCATATTTGTCTGTTGCAGAGGAGGCGCATAAATGCTTGTTGGGGAGATGCAGGTGAAGAACATAGTCAGCAGGACAGAAACCTGTGCGGGAAGACCCCAATGAATTTTTTCACATTTTATATAACCGCAGTATCTCCAAACAGTGCCATGCAGTATCTTACAAGAAATGAGGGCAGAGAGAGCAAAAGCCTTGGAAGGCACAGTTATCAGCACAAAAGGGCAGTGTAGGAACGTAGTCGGCAGGGTTTGAACCTGCGCGGGGAGACCCCAATGGATTTCGAGTCCATCGCCTTAACCTCTCGGCCACGACTACTTTTAATGGTGGCTAGACAGCTCTCTTGACTGCGGCAGGGAAGCAGGGATTCCACCAAGATTCGGAAACAAAATCAAGCTGAAGGACAAGGTGGCTAAAAGAAGCCTGGCATCTTCGATTCTCGACACAAAAGGATGTAATGACCCCGATTTGAAAAGTGGTTGCTGCAGCCACAACACAGAGTAATAAACCTTTAAGATCACAGCGTGGCCACTGCTGCAAAACGTCCAGTGTCATATTTGTCTGTTGCAGAGGAGGCGCATAAATGCTTGTTGGGGAGATGCAGGTGAAGAACATAGTCAGCAGGACAGAAACCTGTGCGGGAAGACCCAATGAATTTTTTCACACTTTATATAACCGCAGTATCTCCACACAGTGCCATGCAGTATCTTACAAGAAATGAGGGCAGAGAGAGCAAAAGCCTTGGAAGGCACAGTTATCAGCACAAAAGGCAGTGTAGGAACCGTAGTCGGCAGGGTTTGAACCTGCGCGGGGAGACCCCAATGGATTTCGAGTCCATCGCCTTAACCTCTCGGCCACGACTACGTTTAATGTGGCTAGACAGCTCTCTTGACTGCAGGCAGGGAAGCAGGGATTCCACCAAGATTCAGAAACAAAATCAAGCTGAAGGACGAGGTGGCTAAAAGAAGCCTGGCATCTCCGATTCTCGACACAAAAGGATGTAATGACCCCGATTTGAAAAGTGGTTGCTGCAGCCACAACACAGAGTAATAACCCTTTAAGATCACAGCGTGCCACTGCTGCAAAACGGTCCAGTGTCATATTTGTCTGTTGCAGAGGAGGCGCATAAATGCTTGTTGGGGAGATGCAGGTGAAGAACATAGTCAGCAGGACAGAAACCTGTGCGGGAAGACCCCCAATTAATTTTTTCACACTTTATATAACCGCAGTATCTCCACACAGTGCCATGCAGTATCTTACAAGAAATGAGGGAGAGAGAGCAAAAGCCTTGGAAGGCACAGTTATCAGCACAAAAGGGCAGTGTAGGAACCGTAGTCGGCAGGGTTTGAACCTGCGCGGAGACCCCAATGGATTTCGAGTCATCGCCTTAACCTCTCGACCACGACTACATTTAATGACGGCTAGACAGCTCTCTTGACTGCAGGCAGGGAAGCAGGGATTCCACCAAGATTCGGAAACAAAATCAAGCTGAAGGACGAGGTGGCTAAAAGAAGCCTGGCATCTTCGATTCTCGCACAAAAGGATGTAATGACCCCGATTTGAAAAGTGGTTGCTGCAGCCACAACACAGAGTAATAAACCCTTTAAGATCACAGCGTGCCACTGCTGCAAAACGGTCCAGTGTCATATTTGTCTGTTGCAGAGGAGGTACCATAAATGCTTGTTGGGGTGGAGATGCAGGTGAAGACATAGTCAGCAGGACAGAAACCTGTGCGGGAAGACCCCAATTAATTTTTCATACTTTATATAACCGCAGTATCTCCACACAGTGCCATGCAGTATCTTACAAGAAATGAGGGCAGAGAGAGCAAAAGCCTTGGAAGGCACAGTTATCAGCACAAAAGGGCAGTGTAGGAACCGTAGTCGGCAGGGTTTGAACCTGCGCGGGGAGACCCCAATGGATTTCGAGTCCATCGCCTTAACCTCTCGGCCACGACTACGTATAACTTGAGCCAGACCGATCTCTCTTGACTGCAGGCAGGGAAGCAGGGATTCCACCAAGATTCAGAAACAAAATCAAGCTGAAGGACGAGGTGGCTAAAAGAAGCCTGGCGTCTCCGATTCTCGACACAAAAGGATGTAATGACCCCGATTTGAAAAGTGGTTGCTGCAGCCACAACACAGAGTAATAACCCCTTTAAGATCACAGCGTGCCACTGGGCCACTGCTGCAAAACGGTCCAGTGTCATATTTGTCTGTTGCAGAGGAGGTGCATAAATGCTTGTTGGGGAGATGCAGGTGAAGAACATAGTCAGCAGGACCAAAAACCTGTGCGGGAAGAACCAATTAATTTTTTCACATTTTATATAACCGCAGTATCTCCAAACAGTGCCATGCAGAATCTTACAAGAAATGAGGGCAGAGAGAGCAAAAGCTTTGGAAAGCACAGTTATCAGCACAAAAGGGCAGTTTAGGAACCGTAGTCGGCAGGTTTGAACCTGCATGGGGAGACCCCAATGGATTTCGAGTACATCGCCTTACACCTCTCGGCCACGACTACGTATAACGGAGCAAGACAGCTCTCTTGACTGCAGGCAGGGAAGCAAGGATGCCAACAAGATTTCAGAAACAAAAGCAAGCTGCAGGATGAGGGTGGCTAAAGAAGCCTGGCGTCTCCGATTCTCGACACAAAAGGATGTAATGACCCGATTTGAAAAGTGGTTGCTGCAGCCACAACACAGAGTAATAAACCCTTTAAGATCACAGCGTGCCACTGGGTCACTGCTGCAAAATGGTCCAGTGTCATATTTGTCTGTTGCAGAGGAGGCGCATAAATGCTTGTTGGGGAGATGCAGGTGAAGAACATAGTCAGCAGGAGCAAAACCTGTGCGGGAAGAACCCAATTAATTTTTTCACACTTTATATAACCGCAGTATCTCCACACAGTGCCATGCAGTATCTTACAAGAAATGAGGGCAGAGAGAGCAAAAGCCTTGGAAGGCACAGTTATCAGCACAAAAGGCAGTGTAGGAACCATAGTCGGCAGGGTTTGAACCTGCGCGGGGAGACCCCAATGGATTTCGAGTCCATCGCCTTAACCTCTCAGCCACGACTACATTCAAAAGGCGGCTAGACAGCTCTCTTGACTGCAGGCAGGGAAGCAGGGATTCCACCAAGATTTGGAAACAAAATCAAGCTGAAGGACGAGGTGGCTAAAAGAAGCCTGGCGTCTCCGATTCTCGACACAAAATGATGTAATGACCCCGATTTGAAAAGTGGTTGCTGGCAGCCACAACACAGAGTAATAACCCCTTTAAGATCACAGCATGCCACTGCTTGCAAAACGGTCCAGTGTCATATTTGTCTGTTGCAGAGGAGGCGCATAAATGCTTGTTGGGGAGATGCAGGTGAAGAACATAGTCAGCAGGACAGAAACCTGTGCGGGAAGACCCCAATGAATTTTTTCACATTTTATATAACCGGAGTATCTCCAAACAGTGCCATGCAGTATCTTACAAGAAATGAGGGCAGAGAGAGCAAAAGCCTTGGAAGGCACAGTTATCAGCACAAAAGGGCAGTGTAGGAACCGTAGTCGGCAGGTTTGAACCTGCGCGGGGAGACCCAATGGATTTTCGAGTCCATCGCCTAACCTCTCGGCCACGACTACTTTTAATGGTGGCCAGACAGCTCTCTTGACTGCCGGCAGGGAAGCAGGGATTCCACCAAGATTCGGAAACAAAATCAAGCTGAAGGACAAGGTGGCTAAAAGAAGCCTGGCATCTTCGATTCTCGGACACAAAAGGATGTAATGACCCCGATTTGAAAAGTGGTTGCTGCAGCCACCAACACAGAGTAATAAACCCTTTAAGATCACAGCGTGCCACTGCTGCAAAACAGTCCAGTGTCATATTTGTCTGTTGCAGAGGAGCGCATAAATGCTTGTTGGGGGAGATGCAGGTGAAGAACATTAGTCAGCAGGACAGAAACCTGTGCGGGAAGACCCCAATGAATTTTTCACACTTTATATAACCGCAGTATCTCCCACACAGTGCCATGCAGTATCTTACAAGAAATGAGGGCAGAGAGAGCAAAAGCCTTGGAAGGCACAGTTATCAGCACAAAAGGGCAGTGTAGGAACCGTAGTCAGCAGGGTTTGAACCTGCGTGTGGAGACCCCAATGGATTTCCAGTACATCGCCTTAACCTCTCGGCCACGAGTATGTATTACAGGAGCCCAGACAGCTCTCCTGACTGAAGGCAGGGAAGCAAGGATGCCACCAAGATTCAGAAACAAAAGCAAGCTGCAGGATGAGGTGGCTAAAAGAAAGCCTGGCGTCTCCGATTCTCGACACAAAAGGATGTAATGACCCCGATTTGAAAGTGGTTGCTGCAGCCACAACACAGAGTAATAACCCTTTAAGATCACAGTGTGCCACTGCTGCAAAACGGTCCAGTGTCATATTGTCTGTTGCAGAGGAGGTGCATAAATGCTTGTTGGGGAGATGCAGGTGAAGAACATAGTCAGCAGGACCAAAACCTGTGGCGGGAAGAACCCAATTAATTTTTTTACACATTTTAAATAACCGCAGTATCTCCAAACAGTGCCATGCAGAATTTTTCAAGAAATGACAACAGAGAGAGCAAAAGCTTTGGAAAGCACAGTTCTCAGCACAAAAGTGCAGTTTAGGAACAATAGTCGGCAGGGTTAGAACCTGCATGGGGAGACCCCAATGGATTTCGAGTACATCACCTTAACCTCTCGGCCACGCTACGTATAACGGGATTAAGACAGCTCTCTTGACTGCAGGCAGGGAAGCAAGGATGCCACCAAGATTCAGAAACAAAAGCAAGCTGCAGGATGAGGTGGCTAAAAGAAGCCTGGCATCTCCGATTCTCGACACAAAAGGATGTAATGACCCCGATTTGAAAAAGTGGTTGCTGCAGCCACAAACACAGAGTAATAACCCTTTAAGATCACAGCGTGCCACTGGGTCACTGCTGCAAAATGGTCCAGTGTCATATTTGTCTGTTGCAGAGGAGGCGCATAAATGCTTGTTGGGGAGATGCAGGTGAAGAACATAGTCAGCAAGAGCAAAACCTGTGCGGGAAGAACCCAATTAATTTTTTCACACTTTATATAACCGCAGTATCTCCACACAGTGCCATGCAGTATCTTACAAGAAATGAGGGCAGAGAGAGCAAAAGCCTTGGAAGGCACAGTTATCAGCACAAAAAGGCAGTGTAGGAACCATAGTCGGCAGGGTTTGAACCTGGGCGGGGAGACCCCAATGGACTTCGAGTCCATCGCCTTAACCTCTCAACCACGACTACATTCAAGGCGGCTAGACAGCTCTCTTGACTGCAGGCAGGGAAGCAGGGATTCCACCAAGATTCGGAAACAAAATCAAGCTGAAGGACGAGTGGGCTAAAGAAGCCTGGCATCTTCGATTCTCGACACAAAAGGATGTAATGACCCCGATTTGAAAAGTGGTTGCTGCAGCCACAACACAGAGTAATAAACCCTTTAAGATCACAGCGTGCCACTGCTGCAAAATGGTCCAGTGTCATATTTGTCTGTTGGCAGAGGAGGTGCATAAATGCCTTGTTGGGGAGATGCAGGTGAAGAACATAGTCAGCAGGACAGAAACCTGTGCGGGAAGACCCCAATTAATTTTTTCATACTTTCATATAACCGCAGTATCTCCACACAGTGCCATGTAGTATCTTACAAGAAATGAGGGCAGAGAGAGCAAAAGCCTTGGAAGGCACAGTTCTCAGCACAAAAGGGGCTGGGTAGGAACCGTAGTCGGCAGGGTATGAACCTGCGCGGGGAGACCCCAATGGATTTCGAGTCCATCGCCTTAACCTCTCGGCCACGACTACGTATAACTTGAGCCAGACCGATCTCTTGACTGCCGGCAGGGAAGCAGGGATTCCACCAAGATTCGGAAACAAAATCAAGCTGAAGGACAAGGTGGCTAAAGAAAGCCTGGCATCTTCGATTCTCGACACAAAAGGATGTAATGACCCCGATTTGAAAAGTGGTTGCTGCAGCCACAACACAGAGTAATAAACCCTTTAAGATCACAGCGTGCCACTGCTGCAAAACAGTCCAGTGTCATATTTGTCTGTTGCAGAGGAGGCGCATAAATGCTTGTTGGGGAGATGCAGGTGAAGAACATAGTCAGCAGGACAGAAACCTGTGCGGGAGACCCCAATTAATTTTTTCAACACTTTATATAACCGCAGTATCTCCACACAGTGCCATGCAGTATCTTACAAGAAATGAGGGCAGAGAGAGCAAATGCCTTGGAAGGCACAGTTATCAGCACAAAAGGGCAGTGTAGGAACCGTAGTCGGCAGGGTTTGAACCTGTGCCTGGAGACCCCAATGGATTTTAAGTCCATTGCCTTAACCTCTCGGCCACGACTACGTATAACTTGAGCCAGACCGATCTCTTGACTGCAGGCAGGGAAGCAGGGATTCCACCAAGATTCAGAAACAAAATCAAGCTGAAGGACGAGGTAGCTAAAAGAAGCCTGGCGTCTCCGATTCTCGACAAAAAAGGATGTAATGACCCCGATTTGAAAAGTGGTTGCTGCAGCCACAACACAGAGTAATAACCCCTTTAAGATCACAGCGTGCCACTGGGCCACTGCTGCAAAATGGTCCAGTGTCATATTTGTCTGTTGCAGAGGAGGCGCATAAATGCTTGTTGGGGAGATGCAGGTGAAGAACATAGTCAGCAGGACAGAAACCTGTGCGGGAAGACCCCAATGAATTTTTTCACATTTTATATAACCGCAGTATCTCCAAACAGTGCCATGCAGTATCTTACAAGAAATGAGGGCAGAGAGAGCAAAAGCCTTGGAAGGCACAGTTATCAGCACAAAAGGGCAGTGTAGGAACCGTAGTCGGCAGGGTTTGAACCTGCGCGGGGAGACCCCAATGGATTTCGAGTCCATCGCCTTAACCTCTCGGCCACGACTACTTTTAATGGTGGCTAGACAGCTCTCTTGACTGCCGGCAGGGAAGCAGGGATTCCACCAAGATTCGGAAACAAAATCAAGCTGAAGGACAAGGTGGCTAAAAGAAGCCTGGCATCTTCGATTCTCGACACAAAAGGATGTAATGACCCCGATTTGAAAAGTGGTTGCTGCAGCCAACAACACAGAGTAATAAACCCTTTAAGATCACAGCGTGCCACTGCTGCAAAACAGTCCAGTGTCATATTTGTCTGTTGCAGAGGAGGCGCATAAATGCTTGTTGGGGAGATGCAGGTGAAGAACATAGTCAGCAGGACAGAAACCTGTACGGGAAGACCCCAATGAATTTTTTCACACTTTATATAACCGCAGTATCTCCACACAGTGCCATGCAGTATCTTACAAGAAATGAGGGCAGAGAGAGCAAAAGCCTTGGAAGGCACAGTTATCAGCCCACAAAAGGGCAGTGTAGGAACCGTAGTCGGCAGGGTTTGAACCTGCGCGGGGAGACCCCAATGGATTTCGAGTCCATCGCCTTAACCTCTCGGCCACGACTACTTTTAATGGTGGCTAGACAGCTCTCTTGACTGCCGGCAGGGAAGCAGGGATTCCACCAAGATTCGGAAACAAAATCAAGCTGAAGGACAAGGTGGCTAAAAGAAGCCTGGCATCTTCGATTCTCGACACAAAAGGATGTAATGACCCCGATTTGAAAAAGTGGTTGCTGCAGCCACAACACAGAGTAATAAACCCTTTAAGATCACAGCGTGCCACTGCTGCAAAACAGTCCAGTGTCATATTTGTCTGTTGCAGAGGAGGCGCATAAATGCTTGTTGGGGAGATGCAGGTGAAGAACATAGTCAGCAGGACAGAAACCTGTGCGGGAAGACCCCAATTAATTTTTTCACACTTTATATAACCGCAGTATCTCCACACAGTGCCATGCAGTATCTTACAAGAAATGAGGGCAGAGAGAGCAAAAGCCTTGGAAGGCACAGTTATCAGCACAAAAGGGCAGTGTAGGAACCGTAGTCGGCAGGGTTTGAACCTGTGCCGGGAGACCCCAATGGATTTTAAGTCCATTGCCTTAAACTCTCGATCACGACTACATTTAATGACAGCTAGACAGCTCTCTTGACTGCAGGCAGGGAAGCAGGGATTCCACCAAGATTCGGAAACAAAATCAAGCTGAAGGACGAGGTGGCTAAAAGAAGCCTGGCATCTTCGATTCTCGACACAAAAGGATGTAATGACCCCGATTTGAAAAGTGGTTGCTGCAGCCACAACACAGAGTAATAAACCCTTTAAGATCACAGCGTGGCCACTGCTGCAAAACGGTCCAGTGTCATATTTGTCTGTTGCAGAGGAGGTACATAAATGCTTGTTGGGGAGATGCAGGTGAAGAACATAGTCAGCAGGACAGAAACCTGTGCGGGAAGACCCCAATTAATTTTTTCATACTTTATATAACCGCAGTATCTCCACACAGTGCCATGTAGTATCTTACAAGAAATGAGGGCAGAGAGAGCAAAAGCCTTGGAAGGCACAGTTCTCAGCACAAAAGGGCTGGGTAGGAACCGTAGTCGGCAGGGTTTGAACCTGCGCAGGGAGACCCCAATGGATTTCGAGTCCATCGCCTTAACCTCTCGGCCACGACTACGTATAACTTGAGCCAGACCGATCTCTTGACTGCAGGCAGGGAAGCACGGATTCCACCAAGATTCAGAAACAAAATAAAGCTGAAGGACGAGGTAGCTAAAAGAAGCCTGGCGTCTCCGATTCTCGACACAAAAGGATGTAATGACCCCGATTTGAAAAGTGGTTGCTGCAGCCACAACACAGAGTAATAACCCCTTTAAGATCACAGCGTGCCACTGGGCCACTGCTGCAAAACGGTCCAGTGTCATATTTGTCTGTTGCAGAGGAGGTGCATAAATGCTTGTTGGGGAGATGCAGGTGAAGAACATAGTCAGCAGGACCAAAACCTGTGCGGGAAGAACCCAATTAATTTTTTACACATTTTATATAACCGCAGTATCTCCAAACAGTGCCATGCAGAATCTTTCAAGAAATGACAACAGAGAGAGCAAAAGCTTTGGAAAGCACAGTTCTCAGCACAAAAGTGCAGTTTAGGAACCGTAGTCGGCAGGTTTAGAACCTGCATGGGGAGACCCCAATGGATTTCGAGTACATCGCCTTAACCTCTCGGCCACGACTACGTTATAACGGGAGCAAGACAGCTCTCTTGACTGCAGGCAGGGAAGCAAGGATGCCACCAAGATTCAGAAACAAAAGCAAGCTGCAGGATGAGGTGGCTAAAGAAGCCTGGCGTCTCCGATTCTCGACACAAAGGATGTAATGACCCCGATTTGAAAAGTGGTTGCTGCAGCCACAACACAGAGTAATAAACCCTTTAAGATCACAGCGTGCCACTGGGTCACTGCTGCAAAATGGTCCAGTGTCATATTTGTCTGTTGCAGAGGAGGCGCATAAATGCTTGTTGGGGAGATGCAGGTGAAGAACATAGTCAGCAAGAGCAAAACCTGTGCGGGAAGAACCCAATTAATTTTTTCACACTTTATATAACCGCAGTATCTCCACACAGTGCCATGCAGTATCTTACAAGAAATGAGGGCAGAGAGAGCAAAAGCCTTGGAAGGCACAGTTATCAGCACAAAAAGGCAGTGTAGGAACCATAGTCGTTAGGGTTTGAACCTGCACGGGGAGACCCCCAATGGATTTCGAGTCCATCGCCTTAACCTCTCAGCCACGACTACATTCAAAAGGCGGCTAGACAGCTCTCTTGACTGCAGGCAGGGAAGCAGGGATTCCACCAAGATTTGGAAACAAAATCAAGCTGAAGGACGAGGTGGCTAAAAGAAGCCTGGCGTCTCCGATTCTCGACACAAAATGATGTAATGACCCCGATTTGAAAAGTGGTTGCTGCAGCCACAACACAGAGTAATAACCCCTTTAAGATCACAGCATGCCACTGCTGCAAAACGGTCCAGTGTCATATTTGTCTGTTGCAGAGGAGGCGCATAAATGCTTGTTGGGGGAGATGCAGGTGAAGAACATAGTCAGCAGGACAGAAACCTGTGCGGGAAGACCCCAATGAATTTTTTCACATTTATATAACCGGAGTATCTCCAAACAGTGCCATGCAGTATCTTACAAGAAATGAGGGCAGAGAGAGCAAAAGCCTTGGAAGGCACAGTTATCAGCACAAAAGGGCAGTGTAGGAACCGTAGTCGGCAGGGTTTGAACCTGTGCCGGGAGACCCCAATGGATTTTAAGTCCATTGCCTAAACTCTCGACCACGACTACATTTAATGACGGCTAGACAGCTCTCTTGACTGCAGGCAGGGAAGCAGGGATTCCACCAAGATTCGGAAACAAAATCAAGCTGAAGGACGAGGTGGCTAAAGAAGCCTGGCATCTTCGATTCTCGACACAAAAGGATGTAATGACCCCGATATGAAAAGTGGTTGCTGCAGCCACAACACAGAGTAATAAACCCTTTTTAGATCACAGCGTGCCACTGCTGCAAAACGGTCCAGTGTCATATTTGTCTGTTGCAGAGGAGGTGCATAAATGCTTGTTGGGGAGATGCAGGTGAAGAACATAGTCAGCAGGACAGAAACCTGTGCGGGAAGACCCCAATTAATTTTTTCATACTTTATATAACCGCAGTATCTCCACACAGTGCCATGTAGTATCTTACAAGAAATGAGGGCAGAGAGAGCAAAAGCCTTGGAAGGCACAGTTCTCAGCACAAAAGGGCTGGGTAGGAACCGTAGTCGGCAGGGTTTGAACCTGCGCGGGGAGTCCCCAATGGATTTCGAGTCCATCGCCTTAACCTCTCGGCCACGACTACGTGTATCTTGAGCCAGACCGATCTCTTGACTGCAGGCAGGGAAGCAGGGATTCCACCAAGATTCAGAAACAAAATCAAGCTGAAGGACGAGGTAGCTAAAAGAAGCCTGGCATCTCCGATTCTCGACACAAAAGGATGTAATGACCCCGATTTGAAAAGTGGTTGCTGCAGCCACAACACAGAGTAATAACCCCTTAAGATCACAGCGTGCCACTGGGCCACTGCTGCAAAATGGTCCAGTGTCATATTTGTCTGTTGCAGAGGAGGCGCATAAATGCTTGTTGGGGAGATGCAGGTGAAGAACATAGTCAGCAGGACAGAAACCTGTGCGGGAAGACCCCAATGAATTTTTTCACATTTTATATAACCGCAGTATCTCCAAACAGTGCCATGCAGTATCTTACAAGAAATGAGGGCAGAGAGAGCAAAAGCCTTGGAAGGCACAGTTATCAGCACAAAAGGGCAGTGTAGGAACCGTAGTCGGCAGGGTTTGAACCTGCGCGGGGAGACCCCAATGGATTTCGAGTCCATCGCCTTAACCTCTCGGCCACGACTAACATTTAATGGTGGCTAGACAGCTCTCTTGACTGCCGGCAGGGAAGCAGGGATTCCACCAAGATTCGGAAACAAAATCAAGCTGAAGGACGAGGTGGCTAAAAGAAGCCTGGCATCTTCGATTCTCGACACAAAAGGATGTAATGACCCCGATTTGAAAAGTGGTTGCTGCAGCCACAACACAGAGTAATAACCCCTTTAAGATCACAGCGTGCCACTGCTGCAAAACAGTCCAGTGTCATATTTGTCTGTTGCAGAGGAGGCGCATAAATGCTTGTTGGGGAGATGCAGGTGAAGAACATAGTCAGCAGGACAGAAACCTGTGCGGGAAGACCCCAATGAATTTTTTCACACTTTATATAACCGCAGTATCTCCACACAGTGCCATGCAGTATCTTACAAGAAATGAGGGCAGAGAGAGCAAAAGCCTTGGAAGGCACAGTTATCAGCACAAAAGGGCAGTGTAGGAACCGTAGTCAGCAGGGTTTGAACCTGCGTGGGGAGACCCCAATGGATTTCGAGTACATCGCCTTAACCTCTCGGCCACGAGTACGTATAACAGGAGTCAGACAGCTCTCCTGACTGCAGGCAGGGAAGCAAGGATGCCACCAAGATTCAGAAACAAAAGCAAGCTGCAGGATGAGGTGGCTAAAAGAAGCCTGGCGTCTCCGATTCTCGACACAAAAGGATGTAATGACCCCGATTTGAAAAGTGGTTGCTGCAGCCACAACACAGAGTAATAAACCCTTTAAGATCACAGCGTGCCACTGGGTCACTGCTGCAAAATGGTCCAGTGTCATATTTGTCTGTTGCAGAGGAGGCGCATAAATGCTTGTTGGGGAGATGCAGGTGAAGAACATAGTCAGCAAGAGCAAAACCTGTGCGGGACGAACCCAATTAATTTTTTCACACTTTATATAACCGCAGTATCTCCACACAGTGCCATGCAGTATCTTACAAGAAATGAGGGCAGAGAGAGCAAAAGCCTTAGAAGGCACAGTTATCAGCACAAAAAGGCAGTGTAGGAACCATAGTCGTTAGGGTTTGAACCTGCGCGGGGAGACCCCAATGGATTTCAAGTCCATCGCCTTAACCTCTCAGCCACGACTACATTCAAAGGCGGCTAGACAGCTCTCTTGACTGCAGGCAGGGAAGCAGGGATTCCACCAAGATTTGGAAACAAAATCAAGCTGAAGGACGAGGTGGCTAAAAGAAGCCTGGCGTCTCCGATTCTCGACACAAAAGGATGTAATGACCCCGATTTGAAAAGTGGTTGCTGCAGCCACAACACAGAGTAATAACCCCTTTAAGATCACAGCATGCCACTGCTGCAAAACGGTCCAGTGTCATATTTGTCTGTTGCAGAAGAGGCGCATGAATGCTTGTTGGGGAGATGCAGGTGAAGAACATAGTCAGCAGGACAGAAACCTGTGCGGGAAGACCCCAATGAATTTTTTCACATTTTATATAACCGCAGTATCTCCAAACAGTGCCATGCAGTATCTTACAAGAAATGAGGGCAGAGAGAGCAAAAGCCTTGGAAGGCACAGTTATCAGCACAAAAGGGCAGTGTAGGAACCGTAGTCGGCAGGGTTTGAACCTGCGTGGGGAGGCCCCAATGGATTACAAGTACATCGCCTTAACCTCTCGGCCACGAGTACGTATAACAGGAGCCAGACAGCTCTCCTGACTGAAGGCAGGGAAGCAAGGATGCCACCAAGATTCAGAAACAAAAGCAAGCTGCAGGATGAGGTGGCTAAAAGAAGCCTGGCGTCTCCGATTCTCGACACAAAAGGATGTAATGACCCCGATTTGAAAAGTGGTTGCTGCAGCCACAACACAGAGTAATAAACCCTTTAAGATCACAGCGTGCCACTGGGTCACTGCTGCAAAATGGTCCAGTGTCATATTTGTCTGTTGCAGAGGAGGCGCATAAATGCTTGTTGGGGAGATGCAGGTGAAGAACATAGTCAGCAGAGCAAAACCTGTGCGGGAAGAACCCAATTAATTTTTTCACACTTTATATAACCGCAGTATCTCCACACAGTGCCATGCAGTATCTTACAAGAAATGAGGGCAGAGAGAGCAAAAGCCTTGGAAGGCACAGTTATCAGCACAAAAAGGCAGTGTAGGAACCATAGTCGTTAGGGTTTTGAACCTGCGCGGGGAGACCCAATGGATTTCGAGTACATTCGCCTTAACCTCTCAGCCACGACTACATTCAAAGGCGGCTAGACAGCTCTCTTGACTGCAGGCAGGGAAGCAGGGATTCCACCAAGATTTGGAAACAAAATCAAGCTGAAGGACGAGGTGGCTAAAAGAAGCCTGGCGTCTCCGATTCTCGACACAAAAGGATGTAATGACCCCGATTTGAAAAGTGGTTGCTGCAGCCACAACACAGAGTAATAACCCCTTTAAGATCACAGCATGCCACTGCTGCAAAACGGTCCAGTGTCATATTTGTCTGTTGCAGAGGAGGCGCATAAATGCTTGTTTGGGGAGATGCAGGTGAAGAACATAGTCAGCAGGACAGAAACCTGTGCGGGAAGACCCCAATGAATTTTTTCACATTTTATATAACCGCAGTATCTCCAAACAGTGCCATGCAGTATCTTACAAGAAATGAGGGCAGAGAGAGCAAAAGCCTTGGAAGGCACAGTTATCAGCACAAAAGGGCAGTGTAGGAACCGTAGTCGGCAGGGTTTGAACCTGCGCGGGGAGACCCCAATGGGATTTCGAGTCCATCGCCTTAACCTCTCGGCCACGACTACATTTAATGGTGGCTAGACAGCTCTCTTGACTGCCGGCAGGGAAGCAGGGATTCCACCAAGATTCGGAAACAAAATCAAGCTGAAGGACGAGGTGGCTAAAGAGCCTGGCATCTTCGATTCTCGACACAAAAGGATGTAATGACCCCGATTTGAAAAGTGGTTGCTGCAGCCACAACACAGAGTAATAAACCCTTTAAGAATCACAGAGTGCCACTGCTGCAAAAACAGTCCAGTGTCATATTTGTCTGTTGCAGAGGAGGCGCATAAATGCTTGTTGGGGAGATGCAGGTGAAGAACATAGTCAGCAGGACAGAAACCTGTGCGGGAAAGACCCCAATTAATTTTTTTCACACTTTATATAACCGCAGTATCTCCACACAGTGCCATGCAGTATCTTACAAGAAATGAGGGCAGAGAGAGCAAAAGCCTTGGAAGGCACAGTTATCAGCACAAAAGGGCAGTGTAGGAACCGTAGTCGGCAGGGTTTGAACCAGTGCCGGGAGACCCCAATGGATTTAAAGTCCATTGCCTTAAACTCTCGACCACGACTACATTTAATGACGGCTAGACAGCTCTCTTGACTGCAGGCAGGGAAGCAGGGATTCCACCAAGATTCGGAAACAAAATCAAAGCTGAAGGACGAGGTGGCTAAAGAAGCCTGGCATCTTCGATTCTCGACAACAAAGGATGTAATGACCCCCGATTTGAAAAGTGGTTGCTCCAGCCACAACACAGAGTAATAAACCCTTTAAGATCACAGTGTGCCACTGCCTGCAAAACGGTCCAGTGTCATATTTGTCTGTTGCAGAGGAGGTGCATAAATTGCTTGTTGGGGAGATGCAGGTGAAGAACATAGTCAGCAGGAACAGAAAACCTGTGCGGGAAGAACCCAATTAATTTTTTCACACTTTATATAACCGCAGTATCTCCCACACAGTGCCATGCAGTATCTTACAAGAAATGAGGGCAGAGAGAGCAAAAGCCCTTGGAAGGCACAGTTATCAGCACAAAAAGGCAGTGTAGGAACCATAGTCGTTAGGGTTTGAACCTGCGCGGGGAGACCCAATGGATTTCGAGTACATCGCCTTAACCTCTCAGCCACGACTACATTCAAAGGCGGCTAGACAGCTCTCTTGACTGCAGGCAGGGAAGCAGGGATTCCACCAAGATTCAGAAACAAAATCAAGCTGAAGGACGAGGTTAGCTAAAAAGAAGCTGGCATCTCCGATTCTCGACCACAAAAGGATGTAATGACCCCGATTTTGAAAAGTGGTTGCTGCAGCCACAACACAGAGTAAATAACCCCTTTAAGATCACAGCGTGCCACTGGGCCACTGCTGCAAAATGGTCCAGTGTCATATTTGTCTGTTTGCAGAGGAGGGCGCATAAATGCCTTGTTGGGGAGATGCAGGTGAAGAACATAGTCAGCAGGACAGAAACCTGTGCGGGAAGACCCCAATGAATTTTTTCACATTTTATATAACCGCAGTATCCTCCAAACAGTGCCATGCAGTATCTTACAAGAAATGAGGGCAGAGAGAGCAAAAGCCTTGGAAGGCACAGTTATCAGCACAAAAGGGCAGTGTAGGAACCGTAGTCGGCAGGGTTTGAAACCTGCGCGGGGAGAACCCCAATGGATTTCGAGTCCATCGCCTTAACCTCTCGGCCACGACTACATTAATGGTGGCTAGACAGCTCTCTTGACTGCCGGCAGGGAAGCAGGGATTCCACCAAGATTCGGAAACAAAATCAAGCTGAAGGACGAGGTGGCTAAAAGAGCCTGGCCATCTTCGATTCTCGACACAAAAGGATGTAATGACCCCGATTTGAAAAGTGGTTGCTGCAGCCACAACACAGAGTAATAACCCCTTTAAGATCACAAGCGTGCCACTGCTGCAAAACAGTCCAGTGTCATATTTGTCTGTTGCAGAGGAGGCGCATAAATGCTTGTTGGGGAGATGCAGGTGAAGAACATAGTCAGCAGGACAGAAACCTGTGCGGGAAGACCCCAATGAATTTTTCACACTTTATATAACCGCAGTATCTCCACACAGTGCCATGCAGTATCTTACAAGAAATGAGGGCAGAGAGAGCAAAAGCCTTGGAAGGCACAGTTATCAGCACAAAAGGGCAGTGTAGGAACCGTAGTCAGCAGGGTTTGAACCTGCGTGGGGAGACCCCAATGGATTTCGAGTACATCGCCTTAACCTCTCGGCCACGAGTACGTATAAACAGGAGTCAGACAGCTCTCCTGACTGCAGGCAGGGAAGCAAGGATGCCACCAAGATTCAGAAACAAAGCAAGCTGCAGGATGAGGTGGCTAAAAGAAGCCTGGCGTCTCCGATTCTCGACACAAAAAGGATGTAATGACCCCGATTTGAAAAGTGGTTGCTGCAGCCACAACACAGAGTAATAAACCCTTTAAGATCACAGCGTGCCACTGGGTCACTTGCTGCAAAATGGTCCAGTGTCATATTTGTCTGTTGCAGAGGAGGCGCATAAATGCTTGTTGGGGAGATGCAGGTGAAGAACATAGTCAGCAAGAGCAAAACCTGTGCGGGACGAACCCAATTAATTTTTTCACCACTTTATATAACCGCAGTATCTCCACACAGTGCCATGCAGTATCTTACAAGAAATGAGGGCAGAGAGAGCAAAAGCCTTAGAAGGCACAGTTATCAGCACAAAAAGGCAGTGTAGGAACCATAGTCGTTAGGGTTTGAACCTGCGCGGGGAGACCCCCAATGGATTTCAAGTCCATCGCCTTAACCTCTCAGCCACGACTACATTCAAAGGCGGCTAGACAGCTCTCTTGACTGCAGGCAGGGAAGCAGGGATTCCACCAAGATTTGGAAACAAAATCAAGCTGAAGGACGAGGTGGCTAAAAAGAAGCCTGGCGTCTCCGATTCTCGACACAAAAGGATGTAATGACCCCGATTTGAAAAGTGGTTGCTGCAGCCACAACACAGAGTAATAACCCCTTTAAGATCACAGCATGCCACTGCTGCAAAACGGTCCAGTGTCATATTTGTCTGTTGCAGAAGAGGCGCATGAATGCTTGTTGGGGAGATGCAGGTGAAGAACATAGTCAGCAGGACAGAAAACCTGTGCGGGAAGACCCCAATGAATTTTTTCACATTTTATATAACCGCAGTATCTCCAAACAGTGCCATGCAGTATCTTACAAGAAATGAGGGCAGAGAGAGCAAAAGCCTTGGAAGGCACAGTTATCAGCACAAAAGGGCAGTGTAGGAACCGTAGTCGGAAGGGTTTGAACCTGCGTGGGGAGGCCCCAATGGATTACGAGTACATCGCCTTAACCTCTCGGCCACGAGTACGTATAACAGGAGCCAGACAGCTCTCCTGACTGAAGGCAGGGAAGCAAGGATGCCACCAAGATTCAGAAACAAAAGCAAGCTGCCAGGATGAGGTGGCTAAAAGAAGCCTGGCGTCTCCGATTCTCGACACAAAAGGATGTAATGACCCCGATTTGAAAAGTGGTTGCTGCAGCCACAACACAGAGTAATAAACCCTTTAAGATCACAGCGTGCCACTGGGTCACTGCTGCAAAATGGTCCAGTGTCATATTTGTCTGTTGCAGAGGAGGCGCATAAATGCTTGTTGGGGAGATGCAGGTGAAGAACATAGTCAGCAAGAGGCAAAACCTGTGCGGGAAGAACCCAATTAATTTTTTCACACTTTATATAACCGCAGTATCTCCACACAGTGCCATGCAGTATCTTACAAGAAATGAGGGCAGAGAGAGCAAAAGCCTTGGAAGGCACAGTTATCAGCACAAAAAGGCAGTGTAGGAACCATAGTCGTTAGGGTTTGAACCTGCGCGGGGAGACCCCAATGGATTTCGAGTACATCGCCTTAACCTCTCAGCCACGACTACATTCAAAGGCGGCTAGACAGCTCTCTTGACTGCAGGCAGGGAAGCAGGGATTCCACCAAGATTTGGAAACAAAATCAAGCTGAAGGACGAGGTGGCTAAAAGAAGCCTGGCGTCTCCGATTCTCGACACAAAAGGATGTAATGACCCCGATTTGAAAAGTGGTTGCTGCAGCCACAACACAGAGTAATAACCCCTTTAAGATCACAGCATGCCACTGCTGCAAAACGGTCCAGTGTCATATTTGTCTGTTGCAGAGGAGGCGCATAAATGCTTGTTGGGGAGATGCAGGTGAAGAACATAGTCAGCAGGACAGAAACCTGTGCGGGAAGACCCCAATGAATTTTTTCACATTTTATATAACCGCAGTATCTCCAAACAGTGCCATGCAGTATCTTACAAGAAATGAGGGCAGAGAGAGCAAAAGCCTTGGAAGGCACAGTTATCAGCACAAAAGGGCAGTGTAGGAACCGTAGTCGGCAGGGTTTGAACCTGCGCGGGAGACCCCAATGGATTTCGAGTCCATCGCCTTAACCTCTCGGCCACGACTACATTTAATGGTGGCTAGACAGCTTCTCTTGACTGCCGGCAGGGAAGCAGGGATTCCACCAAGATTCGGAAACAAAATCAAGCTGAAGGACGAGGTGGCTAAAAGAAGCCTGGCATCTTCGATTCTCGACACAAAAGGATGTAATGACCCCGATTTGAAAAGTGGTTGCTGCAGCCACAACACAGAGTAATAAACCCTTTAAGATCACAGAGTGCCACTGCTGCAAAACAGTGCCAGTGTCATATTTGTCTGTTGCAGAGGAGGCGCATAAATGCTTGTTGGGAGATGCAGGTGAAGAACATAGTCAGCAGGACAGAAACCTGTGCGGGAAGACCCCAAATAATTTTTTTCACACTTTATATAACCGCAGTATCTCCACACAGTGCCATGCAGTATTCTTACAAGAAATGAAGGGCAGAGAGAGCAAAAGCCTTGGAAGGCACAGTTATCAGCACAAAAGGGCAGTGTAGGAACCGTAGTCGGCAGGGTTTGAACCAGTGCCGGGAGACCCCAATGGATTTTAAGTCCATTGCCTTAAACTCTCGACCACGACTACATTTAATGACGGCTAGACAGCTCTCTTGACTGCAGGCAGGGAAGCAGGGATTCCACCAAGATTCGGAAACAAAATCAAGCTGAAGGACGAGGTGGCTAAAAGAAGCCTGGCATCTCGATTCTCGACACAAAAAGGATGTAATGACCCCGATTTGAAAAGTGGTTGCTCCAGCCACAACACAGAGTAATAAACCCTTTAAGATCACAGTGTGCCACTGCTGCAAAACGGTCCAGTGTCATATTTGTCTGTTGCAGAGGAGGTGCATAAATGCTTGTTGGGGAGATGCAGGGTTGAAGAACATAGTCAGCAGGACAGAAACCTGTGCGGGAAGACCCCAATTAATTTTTTCATACTTTATATAACCGCAGTATCTCCACACAGTGCCATGTAGTATCTTACAAGAAATGAGGGCAGAGAGAGCAAAAGCCTTGGAAGGCACAGTTCTCAGCACAAAAGGGCTGGGTAGGAACCGTAGTCGGGCAGGGTTTGAACCTGCATGGGGGAGACCCCAATGGATTTCGAGTACATCGCCTTAACCTCTCAGGCACGACTACGTATAACGGGAGCAAGACAGCTCTCTTGACTGCAGGCAGGGAAGCAAGGATGCCACCAAGATTCAGAAACAAAAGCAAGCTGCAGGATGAGGCGGCTAAAAGAAGCCTGGCGTCTCCGATTCTCAACACAAAAGGATGTAATGACCCCGATTTGAAAAGTGGTTGCTGCAGCCACAACACAGAGTAATAACCCTTTAAGATCACAGCGTGCCACTGGGTCACTGCTGCAAAATGGTCCAGTGTCATATTTGTCTGTTGCAGAGGAGGCGCATAAATGCTTGTTGGGGAGATGCAGGTGAAGAACATAGTCAGCAGGACAGAAACCTGTGCGGGAAGACCCCAATTAATTTTTTCACACTTTATATAACCGCAGTATCTCCACACAGTGCCATGCAGTATCTTACAAGAAATGAGGGCAGAGAGAGCAAAAGCCTTGGAAGGCACAGTTATCAGCACAAAAGGCAGTGTAGGAACCATAGTCGGCAGGATTTGAACCTGCGCGGGGAGACCCCAATGGATTTCGAGTCCATCGCCTTAACTCTCAGCCACGACTACATTCAAAGGCGGCTAGACAGCTCTCTTGACTGCAGGCAGGGAAGCAGGGATTCCACCAAGATTTGGAAACAAAATCAAGCTGAAGGACGAGGTGGCTAAAAGAAGCCTGGCGTCTCCGATTCTCGACACAAAAGGATGTAATGACCCCGATTTGAAAAGTGGTTGCTGCAGCCACAACACAGAGTAATAACCCCTTTAAGATCACAGCGTGCCACTGGGCCACTGCTGCAAAACGGTCCAGTGTCATATTTGTCTGTTGCAGAGGAGGTGCATAAATGCTTGTTGGGGAGATGCAGGTGAAGAACATAGTCAGCAGGACAAAACCTGTGCGGGAAGACCCCAATTAATTTTTTTACACATTTTATATAACCGCAGTATCTCCAAACAGTGCCATGCAGAATCTTTCAAGAAATGACAACAGAGAGAGCAAAAGCTTTGGAAAGCACAGTTCTCAGCACAAAAGTGCAGTTTAGGAACCGTAGTCGGCAGGGTTAGAACCTGCATGGGGAGACCCCAATGGATTTCGAGTACATCGCCTTAACCTCTCGGCCACGACTACGTATAAAGGGAGCAAGACAGCTCTCTTGACTGCAGGCAGGGAAGCAAGGATGCCACCAAGATTCAGAAACAAAAGCAAGCTGCAGGATGAGGTGGCTAAAAGAAGCCTGGCATCTCCGATTCTCGACACAAAAGGATGTAATGACCCCCGATTTGAAAAGTGGTTGCTGCAGCCACAACACAGAGTAATAAACCCTTTAAGATCACAGCGTGCCACTGGGGTCACTGCTGCAAAATGGTCCAGTGTCATATTTGTCTGTTGCAGAGGAGGTGCATAAATGCTTGTTGGGGAGATGCAGGTGAAGAACATAGTCAGCAGAGCAAAACCTGTGCGGGAAGAACCCAATTAATTTTTTCACACTTTATATAACCGCAGTATCTCCACACAGTGCCATGCAGTATCTTACAAGAAATGAGGGCAGAGAGAGCAAAAGCTTGGAAGGTACAGTTATCAGCACAAAAGGCAGTGTAGGAACCATAGTCGGCAGGGTTTGAACCTGCGTGGGGAGACCCCAATGGATTTGAGTCCATCGCCTTAACCTCTCAGCCACGACTACATTCAAAGGCGGCTAGACAGCTCTCTTGACTGCAGGGAGGGAAGCAGGGATTCCACCAAGATTTGGAAATCAAAAATCAAGCTGAAGGACGAGGTGGCTAAAAGAAGCCTGGCGTCTCCGATTCTGACACAAAAGGATGTAATGACCCCGATTGAAAAGTGGTTGCTGCAGCCACAACACAGAGTAATAACCCCTTTAAGATCACAGCATGCCACTGCTGCAAAACAGTCCAGTGTCATATTTGTCTGTTGCAGAGGAGGCGCATAAATGTTTGTTGGGGAGATGCAGGTGAAGAACATAGTCAGCAGGACAGAAACCTGTGCGGGAAGACCCCAATGAATTTTTTCACATTTTATATAACCGCAGTATCTCCACACAGTGCCATGCAGTATCTTACAAGAAATGAGGGCAGAGAGAGCAAAAGCCTTGGAAGGCACAGTTATCAGCACAAAAGGGCAGTGTAGGAACCATAGTCGGCAGGGTTTGAACCTGCGCGGGGAGACCCCAATGGATTTCGAGTCCATCGCCTTAACCTCTCAGCCACGACTACATTCAAAGGCGGCTAGACAGCTCTCTTGACTGCAGGCAGGGAAGCAGGGATTCCACCAAGATTCGGAAACAAAATCAAGCTGAAGGACGAGGTGGCTAAAAGAAGCCTGGCATCTTCGATTCTCGACACAAAAGGATGTAATGACCCCGATTTGAAAAGTGGTTGCTGCAGCCACAACACAGAGTAATAACCCTTTAAGATCACAGCGTGCCACTGCTGCAAAACGGTCCAGTGTCATATTTGTCTGTTGCAGAGGAGGTGCATAAATGCTTGTTGGGGAGATGCAGGTGAAGAACATAGTCAGCAGGACAGAAACCTGTGCGGGAAGACCCCAATGAATTTTTTTCACACTTTATATAACCGCAGTATCTCCACACAGTGCCATGCAGTATCTTACAAGAAATGAGGGCAGAGAGAGCAAAAGCCTTGGAAGGCACAGTTCTCAGCACAAAAGGGCAGTGTAGGAACCGTAGTCGGCAGGGTATGAACCTGCGTGGGGAGACCCCAATGGATTTCGAGTACATCGCCTTAACCTCTCGGCCACGACTACGTATAACTGGAGCCAGACAGCTCTCCTGACTGCAGGCAGGGAAGCAAGGATGCCACCAAGATTCAGAAACAAAAGCAAGCTGAAGGATGAGGTGGCTAAAAGAAGCCTGGCGTCTCCGATTCTCGACACAAAAGGATGTAATGACCCCGATTTGAAAAGTGGTTGCTGCAGCCACAACACAGAGTAATAACCCTTTAAGATCACAGCGTGCCACTGGGTCACTGCTGCAAAATGGTCCAGTGTCATATTTGTCTGTTGCAGAGGAGGCGCATAAATGCTTGTTGGGGAGATGCAGGTGAAGAACATAGTCAGCAGGAGCAAAACCTGTGCGGGAAGACCCCAATTAATTTTTTCACACTTTATATAACCGCAGTATCTCCAAACAGTGCCATGCAGTATCTTACAAGAAATGAGGGCAGAGAGAGCAAAAGCCTTGGAAGGCACAGTTATCAGCACAAAAAGGCAGTGTAGGAACCGTAGTCGGCAGGGTTTGAACCTGCGCGGGGAGACCCCAATGGATTTCGAGTCCATCGCCTTAACCTCTCGGCCACGACTATTTAATGGTGGCTAGACAGCTCTCTTGACTGCAGGCAGGGAAGCAGGGATTCCACCAAGATTCGGAAACAAAATCAAGCTGAAGGACGAGGTGGCTAAAAGAAGCCTGGCATCTTCGATTCTCGACACAAAAGGATGTAATGACCCCGATTTGAAAAGTGGTTGCTGCAGCCACAACACAGAGTAATAAACCCTTTAAGATCACAGCGTGCCACTGCTGCAAAACAGTCCAGTGTCATATTTGTCTGTTGCAGAGGAGGCGCATAAATGCTTGTTGGGGAGATGCAGGTGAAGAACATAGTCAGCAGGACAGAAACCTGTGCGGGAAGACCCCAATTAATTTTTTCACACTTTATATAACCGCAGTATCTCCACAACAGTGCCATGCAGTATCTTACAAGAAATGAGGGCAGAGAGAGCAAAGCCTTGGAAGGCACAGTTATCAGCACAAAAGGGCAGTGTAGGAACCGTAGTTGGCAGGATTTGAACCTGTGCCGGGAGACCCCAATGGATTTTAAGTCCATTGCCTTAACCTCTCGGCCACGACTACGTATAACTTGAGCCAGACCGATCTCTTGACTGCAGGCAGGGAAGCAGGGATTCCACCAAGATTCAGAAACAAAATCAAGCTGAAGGACGAGGTAGCTAAAAGAAGCCTGGCGTCTCCGATTCTCGACACAAAAGGATGTAATGACCCCGATTTGAAAAGTGGTTGCTGCAGCCACAACACAGAGTAATAACCCCTTTAAGATCACAGCGTGCCACTGGGCCACTGCTGCAAAATGGTCCAGTGTCATATTTGTCTGTTGCAGAGGAGGCCGCATAAATGCTTGTTGGGGAGATGCAGGTGAAGAACATAGTCAGCAGGACAGAAACCTGTGCGGGAAGACCCCAATGAATTTTTTCACATTTTATATAACCGCAGTATCTCCAAACAGTGCCATGCAGTATCTTACAAGAAATGAGGGCAGAGAGAGCAAAAGCCTTGGAAGGCACAGTTATCAGCACAAAAGGGCAGTGTAGGAACCGTAGTCGCAGGGTTTGAACCTGCGCGGGGAGACCCCAATGGATTTCGAGTCCATCGCCTTAACCTCTCGGCCACGACTACTTTTAATGGTGGCTAGACAGCTCTCTTGACTGCCGGCAGGGAAGCAGGGATTCCACCAAGATTCGGAAACAAAATCAAGCTGAAGGACAAGGTGGCTAAAAGAAGCCTGGCATCTTCGATTCTCGACACAAAAGGATGTAATGACCCCGATTTGAAAAGTGGTTGCTGCAGCCACAACACAGAGTAATAAACCCTTTAAGATCACAGAGTGCCACTGCTGCAAAACAGTCCAGTGTCATATTTGTCTGTTGCAGAGGAGGCGCATAAATGCTTGTTGGGGAGATGCAGGTGAAGAACATAGTCAGCAGGACAGAAACCTGTGCGGGAAGACCCCAATGAATTTTTTCACACTTTATATAACCGCAGTATCTCCACACAGTGCCATGCAGTATCTTACAAGAAATGAGGGCAGAGAGAGCAAAAGCCTTGGAAGGCACAGTTATCAGCACAAAAGGGCAGTGTAGGAACCGTAGTCGGCAGGGTTTGAACCTGCGCGGGGAGACCCCAATGGATTTCGAGTCCATCGCCTTAACCTCTCGGCCACGACTAACTTTTAATGATGGCTTAGACAGCTCTCTTGACTGCCGGCAGGGAAGCAGGGATTCCACCCAAGATTCGGAAACAAAATCAAGCTGAAGGACAAGGTGGCTAAAAGAAGCCTGGCATCTTCGATTCTCGACACAAAAGGATGTAATGACCCCGATTTGAAAAGTGGTTGCTGCAGCCACAACACAGAGTAATAAACCCTTTAAGATCACAGCGTGCCACTGCTGCAAAACGGTCCAGTGTCATATTTTGTCTGTTGCAGAGGAGGCGCATAAATGCTTGTTGGCGGAGATGCAGGTGAAGAACATAGTCAGCAGGACAGAAACCTGTGCGGGAAGACCCCAATTAATTTTTTTCACACTTTATATAACCGCAGTATCTCCACACAGTGCCATGCAGTATCTTACAAGAAATGAGGGGAGAGAGAGCAAAAGCCTTGGAAGGCACAGTTTCAGCACAAAAGGGCAGTGTAGGAACCGTAGTCGGCAGGGTTTGAACCTGTGCCGGGAGACCCCAATGGATTTAAGTCCATTGCCTTAAACTCTCGACCACGACTACATTAATGACGGCTAGACAGCTCTCTTGACTGCAGGCAGGGAAGCAGGGATTCCACCAAGATTCGGAAACAAAATCAAGCTGAAGGACGAGGTGGCTAAAAGAAGCCTGGCATCTTCGATTCTCGACACAAAAGGATGTAATGACCCCGATTTGAAAAGTGGTTGCTGCAGCCACAACACAGAGTAATAAACCCTTTAAGATCACAGCGTGCCACTGCTGCAAAACGGTCCAGTGTCATATTTGTCTGTTGCAGAGGAGGTACATAAATGCTTGTTGGGGAGATGCAGGTGAAGAACATAGTCAGCAGGACAGAAACCTGTGCGGGAAGACCCCAATTAATTTTTTCATACTTTATATAACCGCAGTATCTCCACACAGTGCCATGTAGTATCTTACAAGAAATGAGGGCAGAGAGAGCAAAAGCCTTGGAAGGCACAGTTCTCAGCACAAAAGGGCTGGGTAGGAACCGTAGTCGGCAGGGTTTGAACCTGCGCGGGGAGACCCCAATGGATTTCGAGTCCATCACCTTAACCTCTCCGGCCACGACTACGTAGAACTTGAGCCAGACCGATCTCTTGACTGCAGGCAGGGAAGCAGGGATTCCACCAAGATTCAGAAACAAAATAAAGCTGAAGGACGAGGAAGCTAAAAGAAGCCTGGCGTCTCCGATTCTCGACACAAAAGGATGTAATGACCCCGATTTGAAAAGTGGTTGCTGCAGCCACAACACAGAGTAATAACCCCTTTAAGATCACAGCGTGCCACTGGGCCACTGCTGCAAAACGGTCCAGTGTCATATTTGTCTGTTGCAGAGGAGGTGCATAAATGCTTGTTGGGGAGATGCAGGTGAAGAACATAGTCAGCAGGACCAAAACCTGTGCGGGAAGAACCCAATTAATTTTTTTACACATTTTATATAACCGCAGTATCTCCAAACAGTGCCATGCAGAATCTTTCAAGAAATGACAACAGAGAGAGCAAAAGCTTTGGAAAGCACAGTTCTCAGCACAAAAGTGCAGTTTAGGAACCGTAGTCGGCAGGGTTAGAACCTGCATGGGGAGACCCCAATGGATTTCGAGTACATCGCCTTAACCTCTCGGCCACGACTACGTATAAACGGGAGCAAGACAGCTCTCTTGACTGCAGGCAGGGAAGCAAGGATGCCACCAAGATTCAGAAACAAAAGCAAGCTGCAGGATGAGGTGGCTAAAAGAAGCCTGGCATCTCCGATTCTCGACACAAAAGGATGTAATGACCCCGATTTGAAAAGTGGTTGCTGCAGCCACAACACAGAGTAATAAACCTTTAAGATCACAGCGTGCCACTGGGTCACTGCTGCAAAATGGTCCAGTGTCATATTTGTCTGTTGCAGAGGAGGCGCATAAATGCTTGTTGGGGAGATGCAGGTGAAGAACATAGTCAGCAAGAGCAAAACCTGTGCGGGAAGAACCCAATTAATTTTTTCACACTTTATATAACCGCAGTATCTCCACACAGTGCCATGCAGTATCTTACAAGAAATGAGGGCAGAGAGAGCAAAAGCCTTGGAAGGCACAGTTATCAGCACAAAAAGGCAGTGTAGGAACCATAGTCGTTAGGGTTTGAACCTGCAACGGGGAGACCCCAATGGATTTCGAGTCCATCGCCTTAACCTCTCAGCCACGACTACATTCAAAGGCGGCTAGACAGCTCTCTTGACTGCAGGCAGGGAAGCAGGGATTCCACCAAGATTTGGAAACAAAATCAAGCTGAAGGACGAGGTGGCTAAAAGAAGCCTGGCGTCTCCGATTCTCGACACAAAATGATGTAATGACCCCGATTTGAAAAGTGGTTGCTGCAGCCACAACACAGAGTAATAACCCCTTTAAGATCACAGCATGCCACTGCTGCAAAACGGTCCAGTGTCATATTTGTCTGTTGCAGAGGAGGCGCATAAATGCTTGTTGGGGAGATGCAGGTGAAGAACATAGTCAGCAGGACAGAAACCTGTGCGGGAAGACCCCAATGAAATTTTTTCACATTTTATATAACCGCAGTATCTCCAAAACAGTGCCATGCAGTATCTTACAAGAAATGAGGGCAGAGAGAGCAAAAGCCTTGGAAGGCACAGTTATCAGCACAAAAGGGCAGTGTAGGAACCGTAGTCGGCAGGGTTTGAACCTGCGCGGGGAGACCCCAATGGATTTCGAGTCCATCGCCTTAACCTCTCGGCCACGACTACATTTAATGGTGGCCAGACAGCTCTCTTGACTGCCGGCAGGGAAGCAGGGATTCCACCAAGATTCGGAAACAAAATCAAGCTGAAGGACGAGGTGGCTAAAAGAAGCCTGGCATCTTCGATTCTCGACACAAAAGGATGTAATGACCCCGATTTGAAAAGTGGTTGCTGCAGCCACAACACAGAGTAATAAACCCTTTAAGATCACAGCGTGCCACTGCTGCAAAACGGTCCAGTGTCATATTTGTCTGTTGCAGAGGAGGCGCATAAATGCTTGTTGGGGAGATGCAGGTGAAGAACATAGTCAGCAGGACAGAAACCTGTGCGGGAAGACCCCAATGAATTTTTTCACACTTTATATAACCGCAGTATCTCCACACAGTGCCATGCAGTATCTTACAAGAAATGAGGGCAGAGAGAGCAAAAGCCTTGGAAGGCACAGTTATCAGCACAAAAGGGCAGTGTAGGAACCGTAGTCAGCAGGGTTTGAACCTGCGTGGGGAGACCCCAATGGATTTCGAGTACATCGCCTTAACCTCTCGGCCACGAGTATGTATTACAGGAGCCAGACAGCTCTCCTGACTGAAGGCAGGGAAGCAAGGATGCCACCAAGATTCAGAAACAAAAGCAAGCTGCAGGATGAGGTGGCTAAAAGAAGCCTGGCGTCTCCGATTCTCGACACAAAAGGATGTAATGACCCCGATTTGAAAAGTGGTTGCTGCAGCCACAACACAGAGTAATAACCCCTTTAAGATCACAGTGTGCCACTGCCTGCAAAACGGTCCAGTGTCATATTTGTCTGTTGCAGAGGAGGTGCATAAATGCTTGTTGGGGAGATGCAGGTGAAGAACATAGTCAGCAGGACCAAAACCTGTGCGGGAAGAAACCCCAATTAATTTTTTACACATTTTAAATAACCGCAGTATCTCCAAACAGTGCCATGCAGAATTTTTCAAGAAATGACAACAGAGAGAGCAAAAGCTTTGGAAAGCACAGTTCTCAGCACAAAAGTGCAGTTTAGGAACCAATAGTCGGCAGGGTTAGAACCTGCGATGGGGAGACCCCAATGGATTTCGAGTACATCACCTTAACCTCTCGGCCACGGCTACGTATAACGGGCATTAAGACAGCTCTCTTGACTGCAGGCAGGGAAGCAAGGATGCCACCAAGATTCAGAAACAAAATGCAAGCTGCAGGATGAGGTGGCTAAAAGAAGCCTGGCATCTCCGATTCTCGACACAAAAGGATGTAATGACCCCGATTTGAAAAGTGGTTGCTGCAGCCACAACACAGAGTAATAAACCCTTTAAGATCACAGCGTGCCACTGGGTCACTGCTGCAAATGGTCCAGTGTCATATTTGTCTGTTGCAGAGGAGGCGCATAAATGCTTGTTGGGAGATGCAGGTGAAGAACATAGTCAGCAGAGCAAAACTGTGCGGGAAGAACCCCAATTAATTTTTTCACACTTTATATAACCGCAGTATCTCCACACAGTGCCATGCAGTATCTTACAAGAAATGAGGGCAGAGAGAGCAAAAGCCTTGGAAGGCACAGTTATCAGCACAAAAAGGCAGTGTAGGAACCATAGTCGGCAGGGTTTGAACCTGGCGCGGGAGACCCCAATGGACTTCGAGTCCATCGCCTTAACCTCTCAACCACGACTACATTCAAAGGCGGCTAGACAGCTCTCTTGACTGCAGGCAGGGAAGCAGGGATTCCACCAAGATTCGGAAACAAAATCAAGCTGAAGGACGAGGTGGCTAAAAGAAGCCTGGCGTCTTCGATTCTCGACACAAAAGGATGTAATGACCCCGATTTGAAAAGTGGTTGCTGCAGCCACAACACAGAGTAATAAACCCTTTAAGATCACAGCGTGCCACTGCTGCAAAACGGTCCAGTGTCATATTTGTCTGTTGCAGAGGAGGCGCATAAATGCTTGTTGGGGAGATGCAGGTGAAGAACATAGTCAGCAGGACAGAAACCTGTGCGGGAAGACCCCAATTAATTTTTTCACACTTTATATAACCGCAGTATCTCCACACAGTGCCATGCAGTATCTTACAAGAAATGAGGGCAGAGAGAGCAAAAGCCTTGGAAGGCACAGTTATCAGCACAAAAGGGCAGTGTAGGAACCGTAGTCGGCAGGGTTTGAACCTGCGCGGGGAGACCCCAATGGATTTCGAGTCCATCGCCTTAACCTCTCGGCCACGACTACATTTAACTTGAGCTAGACAGCTCTCTTGACTGCAGGCAGGGAAGCAGGGATTCCACCAAGATTCGGAAACAAAATCAAGCTGAAGGACGAGGTGGCTAAAAGAAGCCTGGCGTCTCCGATTCTCGACACAAAAGGATGTAATGACCCCGATTTGAAAAGTGGTTGCTGCAGCCACAACACAGAGTAATAAACCCTTTAAGATCACAGCGTGCCACTGCTGCAAAACGTCCAGTGTCATATTTGTCTGTTGCAGAGGAGGCGCATAAATGCTTGTTGGGGAGATGCAGGTGAAGAACATAGTCAGCAGGACAGAAACCTGTGCGGGAAGACCCAATGAATTTTTTCACACTTTATATAACCGCAGTATCTCCACACAGTGCCATGCAGTATCTTACAAGAAATGAGGGCAGAGAGAGCAAAAGCCTTGGAAGGCACAGTTATCAGCACAAAGGGCAGTGTAGGAACCGTAGTCGGCAGGGTTTGAACCTGCGCGGGGAGACCCCAATGGATTTCGAGTCCATCGCCTTAACCTCTCGGCCACGACTACGTATAACAGGAGCTAGACAGCTCTCTTGACTGCAGGCAGGGAAGCAGGGATTCCACCAAGA
>NW_020524281.1:0-26143 GCF_003368295.1 Carassius auratus
ATCGGAGACGCCAGGCTTCTTTTAGCCACCTCGTCCTTCAGCTTGATTTTGTTTCCTGAATCTTGGTGGAATCCCTGCTTCCCTGCCTGCAGTCAAGAGATCGGTCTGGCTTCAAGTTATACGTAGTCGTGGCCGAGAGGTTAAGGCGATGGACTCGAAATCCATTGGGGTCTCCCCGCGCAGGTTCAAACCCTGCGACTATGGTTCCTACACTGCCTTTTTGTGCTGATAACTGTGCCTTCCAAGGCTTTTGCTCTCTCTGCCCTCATTTCTTGTAAGATACTACATGGCACTGTGTGGAGATACTGCGGTTATATAAAGTATGAAAAAATTAATTGGGGTCTTCCCGCACAGGTTTCTGTCCTGCTGACTATGTTCTTCACCTGCATCTCCCCAACAAGCATTTATGCGCCTCCTCTGCAACAGACAAATATGACACTGGACCGTTTTGCAGCCGTGGCACACTGTGATCTTAAAGGGGTTATTACTCTGTGTTGTGGCTGCAGCAAACACTTTTCAAATCGGGGTCATTACATCCTTTTGTGTCGAGAATCGGAGACGCCAGGCTTCTTTTAGCCACCTCATCCTGCAGCTTGCTTTTGTTTCTGAATCTTGGTGGCATCCTTGCCTCCCTGCCTTCAGTCAGGAGAGCTGTCTGGCTCCTGTTATACGTACTCGTGGCCGAGAGGTTAAGGCGATGTACTCGAAATCCAGTGGGATCTCCCCACGCAGGTTCAAACCCTGCTGACTACGGTTCCTACACTGCCCTTTTGTGCTGATAACTGTGCCTTCCAAGGCTTTTGCTCTCTCTGCCCTCATTTCTTGTAAGATACTGCATGGCACTGTGTGGAGATACTGCGGTTATATAAAGTGTGAAAAAATTCATTGGGGTCTTCCCGCACAGGTTTCTGTCCTGCTGACTATGTTCTTCACCTGCATCTCCCCAACAAGCATTTATGCGCCTCCTCTGCAACAGACAAATATGACACTGGACTGTTTTGCAGCAGTGGCACGCTGTGATCTTAAAGGGTTTATTACTCTGTGTTGTGGCTGCAGCAACCACTTTTCAAATCGGGGTCATTACATCCTTTTGTGTCGAGAATCGAAGATGCCAGGCTTCTTTTAGCCACCTCGTCCTTCAGCTTGATTTTGTTTCCGAATCTTGGTGGAATCCCTGCTTCCCTGCCGGCAGTCAAGAGAGCTGTCTAGCCACCATTGAATGTAGTCGTGGCCGAGAGGTTAAGGCGATGTACTCGAAATCCATTGGGGTCTCCCCGCGCAGGTTCAAACCCTGCCGACTACGGTTCCTACACTGCCCTTTTGAGCTGATAACTGTGCCTTCCAAGGCTTTTGCTCTCTCTGCCCTCATTTCTTGTAAGATACTGCATGGCACTGTTTGGAGATACTGCGGTTATATAAAATGTGAAAAAATTCATTGGGGTCTTCCCGCACAGGTTTCTGTCCTGCTGACTATGTTCTTCACCTGCATCTCCCCAACAAGCATTTATGCGCCTCCTCTGCAACAGACAAATATGACACTGGACCATTTTGCAGCAGTGGCCCAGTGGCACGCTGTGATCTTAAAGGGGTTATTACTCTGTGTTGTGGCTGCAGCAACCACTTTTCAAATCGGGGTCATTACATCCTTTTGTGTCGAGAATCGGAGATGCCAGGCTTCTTTTAGCTACCTCGTCCTTCAGCTTGATTTTGTTTCTGAATCTTGGTGGAATCCCTGCTTCCCTGCCTGCAGTCAAGAGATCAGTCTGGCTCAAGTTACACGTAGTCGTGGCCGAGAGGTTAAGGCGATGGACTCGAAATCCATTGGGGTCTCCCCGCGCAGGTTCAAACCCTGCCGACTATGGTTCCTACACTGCCTTTTTGTGCTGATAACTGTACCTTCCAAGGCTTTTGCTCTCTCTGCCCTCATTTCTTGTAAGATACTGCATGGCACTGTGTGGAGATACTGCGGTTATATAAAGTGTGAAAAAATTAATTGGGTTCTTCCCGCACAGGTTTTGCTCTTGCTGACTATGTTCTTCACCTGCATCTCCCCAACAAGCATTTATGCACCTCCTCTGCAACAGACAAATATGACACTGGACCATTTTGCAGCAGTGACCCAGTGGCACGCTGTGATCTTAAAGGGTTTATTACTCTGTGTTGTGGCTGCAGCAACCACTTTTCAAATCGGGGTCATTACATCCTTTTGTGTCGAGAATCGGAGATGCCAGGCTTCTTTTAGCCACCTCATCCTGCAGCTTGCTTTTGTTTCTGAATCTTGGTGGCATCCTTGCTTCCCTGCCTGCAGTCAAGAGAGCTGTCTTGCTCCAGTTATACGTAGTCGTGGCCGAGAGGTTAAGGCGATGTACTCGAAATCCATTGGGGTCTCCCCATGCAGGTTCTAACCCTGCCGACTACGGTTCCTAAACTGCACTTTTGTGCTGAGAACTTTGCTTTCCAAAGCTTTTGCTCTCTCTGTTGTCATTTCTTGAAAGATTCTGCATGGCACTGTTTGGAGATACTGCGGTTATATAAAATGTGTAAAAAAATTAATTGGGTTCTTCCCGCACAGGTTTTGGTCCTGCTGACTATGTTCTTCACCTGCATCTCCCCAACAAGCATTTATGCACCTCCTCTGCAACAGACAAATATGACACTGGACCGTTTTGCAGCAGTGGCACGCTGTGATCTTAAAGGGTTTATTACTCTGTGTTGTGGCTGCAGCAACCACTTTTCAAATCGGGGTCATTACATCCTTTTGTGTCGAGAATCGAAGATGCCAGGCTTCTTTTAGCCACCTCATCATGCAGCTTGATTTTGTTTCCGAATCTTGGTGGAATCCCTGCTTCCCTGCCTGGAGTCAAGAGAGCTGTCTAGCCGCCTTTGAATGTAGTCGTGGCTGAGAGGTTAAGGCGATGGACTCGAAATCCATTGGGGTCTCCCCGCGCAGGTTCAAACCCTGCCGACTATGGTTCCTACACTGCCTTTTTGTGCTGATAACTGTGCCTTCCAAGGCTTTTGCTCTCTCTGCCCTCATTTCTTGTAAGATACTGCATGGCACTGTGTGGAGATACTGCGGTTATATAAAGTGTGAAAAAATTAATTGGGTTCTTCCCGCACAGGTTTTGCTCTTGCTGACTATGTTCTTCACCTGCATCTCCCCAACAAGCATTTATGCGCCTCCTCTGCAACAGACAAATATGACACTGGACCATTTTGCAGCAGTGGCACACTGTGATCTTAAAGGGGTTATTACTCTGTGTTGTGGCTGCAGCAACCACTTTTCAAATCGGGGTCATTACATCCTTTTGTGTCGAGAATCGGAGACGCCAGGCTTCTTTTAGCCACCTCATCCTGCAGCTTGCTTTTGTTTCTGAATCTTGGTGGCATCCTTGCTTCCCTGCCTTCAGTCAGGAGAGCTGTCTGGCTCCTGTTATACGTACTCGTGGCCGAGAGGTTAAGGCGATGTACTCGAAATCCATTGGGGTCTCCCCACACAGGTTCAAACCCTGCTGACTACGGTTCCTACACTGCCCTTTTGTGCTGATAACTGTGCCTTCCAAGGCTTTTGCTCTCTCTGCCCTCATTTCTTGTAAGATACTGCATGGCACTGTGTGGAGATACTGCGGTTATATAAAGTGTGAAAAAATTCATTGGGGTCTTCCCGCACAGGTTTCTGTACTGCTGACTATGTTCTTCACCTGCATCTCCCCAACAAGCATTTATGCGCCTCCTCTGCAACAGACAAATATGACACTGGACCGTTTTGCAGCAGTGGCACGCTGTGATCTTAAAGGGTTTATTACTCTGTGTTGTGGCTGCAGCAACCACTTTTCAAATCGGGGTCATTACATCCTTTTGTGTCGAGAATCGAAGATGCCAGGCTTCTTTTAGCCACCTCGTCCTTCAGCTTGATTTTGTTTCCGAATCTTGGTGGAATCCCTGTTTCCCTGCCGGCAGTCAAGAGAGCTGTCTAGCCACCATTAAATGTAGTCGTGGCCGAGAGGTTAAGGCGATGGACTCGAAATCCATTGGGGTCTCCCCGCGCAGGTTCAAACCCTGACGACTACGGTTCCTACACTGCCCTTTTGTGCTGATAACTGTGCCTTCCAAGGCTTTTGCTCTCTCTGCCCTCATTTCTTGTAAGATACTGCATGGCACTGTTTGGAGATACTGCGGTTATATAAAATGTGAAAAAATTCATTGGGGTCTTCCCGCACAGGTTTCTGTCCTGCTGACTATGTTCTTCACCTGCATCTCCCCAACAAGCATTTATGCGCCTCCTCTGCAACAGACAAATATGACACTGGACCATTTTGCAGCAGTGGCCCAGTGGCACGCTGTGATCTTAAAGGGGTTATTACTCTGTGTTGTGGCTGCAGCAACCACTTTTCAAATCGGGGTCATTACATCCTTTTGTGTCGAGAATCGGAGACGCCAGGCTTCTTTTAGCTACCTCGTCCTTCAGCTTGATTTTGTTTCTGAATCTTGGTGGAATCCCTGCTTCCCTGCCTGCAGTCAAGAGATCGGTCTGGCTCAAGTTATACGTAGTCGTGGCCGAGAGGTTAAGGCGATGGACTCGAAATCCATTGGGGTCTCCCCGCGCAGGTTCAAACCCTGCCGACTACGGTTCCTACCCAGCCCTTTTGTGCTGAGAACTGTGCCTTCCAAGACTTTTGCTCTCTCTGCCCTCATTTCTTGTAAGATACTACATGGCACTGTGTGGAGATACTGCGGTTATATAAAGTATGAAAAAATTAATTGGGGTCTTCCCGCACAGGTTTCTGTCCTGCTGACTATGTTCTTCACCTGCATCTCCCCAACAAGCATTTATGCACCTCCTCTGCAACAGACAAATATGACACTGGACCGTTTTGCAGCAGTGGCACGCTGTGATCTTAAAGGGTTTATTACTCTGTGTTGTGGCTGCAGCAACCACTTTTCAAATCGGGGTCATTACATCCTTTTGTGTCGAGAATCGAAGATGCCAGGCTTCTTTTAGCCACCTCGTCCTTCAGCTTGATTTTGTTTCCGAATCTTGGTGGAATCCCTGCTTCCCTGCCTGCAGTCAAGAGAGCTATCTAGCCGTCATTAAATGTAGTCGTGGTCGAGAGTTTAAGGCAATGGACTTAAAATCCATTGGGGTCTCCCGGCACAGGTTCAAACCCTGCCGACTATGGTTCCTACACTGCCCTTTTGTGCTGATAACTGTGCCTTCCAAGGCTTTTGCTCTCTCTGCCCTCATTTCTTGTAAGATACTGCATGGCACTGTGTGGAGATACTGCGGTTATATAAAATGTGAAAAAATTCATTGGGGTCTTCCCGCACAGGTTTCTGTCCTGCTGACTATGTTCTTCACCTGCATCTCCCCAACAAGCATTTATGCGCCTCCTCTGCAACAGACAAATATGACACTGGACCGTTTTGCAGCAGTGGCATGCTGTGATCTTAAAGGGGTTATTACTCTGTGTTGTGGCTGCAGCAACCACTTTTCAAATCGGGGTCATTACATCCTTTTGTGTCGAGAATCGAAGATGCCAGGCTTCTTTTAGCCACCTCATCATGCAGCTTGATTTTGTTTCCGAATCTTGGTGGAATCCCTGCTTCCCTGCCTGGAGTCAAGAGAGCTGTCTAGCCGCCTTTGAATGTAGTCGTGGCTGAGAGGTTAAGGCCATGGACTCGAAATCCATTGGGGTCTCCCCGCGCAGGTTCAAACCCTGCCGACTATGGTTCCTACACTGCCTTTTTGTGCTGATAACTGTGCCTTCCAAGGCTTTTGCTCTCTCTGCCCTCATTTCTTGTAAGATACTGCATGGCACTGTGTGGAGATACTGCGGTTATATAAAGTGTGAAAAAATTAATTGGGTTCTTCCCGCACAGGTTTTGCTCTTGCTGACTATGTTCTTCACCTGCATCTCCCCAACAAGCATTTATGCGCCTCCTCTGCAACAGACAAATATGACACTGGACCGTTTTGCAGCAGTGGCACACTGTGATCTTAAAGGGGTTATTACTCTGTGTTGTGGCTGCAGCAACCACTTTTCAAATCGGGGTCATTACATCCTTTTGTGTCGAGAATCGGAGACGCCAGGCTTCTTTTAGCCACCTCATCCTGCAGCTTGCTTTTGTTTCTGAATCTTGGTGGCATCCTTGCTTCCCTGCCTTCAGTCAGGAGAGCTGTCTGGCTCCTGTTATACGTACTCGTGGCCGGGAGGTTAAGGCGATGTACTCGAAATCCATTGGGATCTCCCCACACAGGTTCAAACCCTGCTGACATACGGTTCCTACACTGCCCTTTTGTGCTGATAACTGTGCCTTCCAAGGCTTTTGCTCTCTCTGCCCTCATTTCTTGTAAGATACTGCATGGCACTGTGTGGAGATACTGCGGTTATATAAAGTGTGAAAAAATTCATTGGGGTCTTCCCGCACAGGTTTCTGTCCTGCTGACTATGTTCTTCACCTGCATCTCCCCAACAAGCATTTATGCGCCTCCTCTGCAACAGACAAATATGACACTGGACTGTTTTGCAGCAGTGGCACGCTGTGATCTTAAAGTGTTTATTACTCTGTGTTGTGGCTGCAGCAACCACTTTTCAAATCGGGGTCATTACATCTTTTTGTGTCGAGAATCGGAGAAGCCAGGCTTCTTTTAGCTACCTCGTCCTTCAGCTTGATTTTGTTTCTGAATCTTGGTGGAATCCCTGCTTCCCTGCCTGCAGTCAAGAGATCGGTCTGGCTCAAGTTATACGTAGTCGTGGCCGAGAGGTTAAGGCGATGGACTCGAAATCCATTGTGGTCTCCCCGCGCAGGTTCAAACCCTGCCGACTACGGTTCCTACCCAGCCCTTTTGTGCTGAGAACTGTGCCTTCCAAGGCTTTTGCTCTCTCTGCCCTCATTTCTTGTAAGATACTACATGGCACTGTGTGGAGATACTGCGGTTATATAAAGTATGAAAAAATTAATTGGGGTCTTCCCGCACAGGTTTCTGTCCTGCTGACTATGTTCTTCACCTGCATCTCCCCAACAAGCATTTATGCGCCTCCTCTACAACAGACAAATATGACACTGGACTGTTTTGCAGCAGTGGCACGCTGTGATCTTAAAGGGTTTATTACTCTGTGTTGTGGCTGCAGCAACCACTTTTCAAATCGGGGTCATTACATCCTTTTGTGTCGAGAATCGAAGATGCCAGGCTTCTTTTAGCCACCTCATCATGCAGCTTGATTTTGTTTCCGAATCTTGGTGGAATCCCTGCTTCCCTGCCTGGAGTCAAGAGAGCTGTCTAGCCGCCTTTGAATGTAGTCGTGGCTGAGAGGTTAAGGCGATGGACTCGAAATCCATTGGGGTCTCCCCGCGCAGGTTCAAACCCTGCCGACTATGGTTCCTACACTGCCTTTTTGTGCTGATAACTGTGCCTTCCAAGGCTTTTGCTCTCTCTGCCCTCATTTCTTGTAAGATACTACATGGCACTGTGTGGACATACTGCGGTTATATAAAGTATGAAAAAATTAATTGGGGTCTTCCCGCACAGGTTTCTGTCCTGCTGACTATGTTCTTCACCTGCATCTCCCCAACAAGCATTTATGCGCCTCCTCTGCAACAGACAAATATGACACTGGACCGTTTTGCAGCAGTGGCACACTGTGATATTAAAGGGGTTATTACTCTGTGTTGTGGCTGCAGCAACCACTTTTCAAATCGGGGTCATTACATCCTTTTGTGTCGAGAATCGGAGACGCCAGGCTTCTTTTAGCTACCTCGTCCTTCAGCTTGATTTTGTTTCTGAATCTTGGTGGAATCCCTGCTTCCCTGCCGGCAGTCAAGAGAGCTGTCGAGCTACTGTTAAATGTAGGTGGGCCGAGAGGTTAAGGCGATGGACTCGAAATCCATTGGGGTCTCCCCGCGCAGGTTCAAACCCTGCCGACTACGGTTCCTACACTGCCCTTTTGTGTTGATAACTGTGCCTTCCAAGGCTTTTGCTCTCTCTGCCCTCATTTCTTGTAAGATACTGCATGGCACTGTTTGGAGATACTGCGGTTATATAAAATGTGTAAAAAAATTAATTGGGTTCTTCCCGCACAGGTTTTGGTCCTGCTGACTATGTTCTTCACCTGCATCTCCCCAACAAGCATTTATGCGCCTCCTCTACAACAGACAAATATGACACTGGACTGTTTTGCAGCAGTGGCACGCTGTGATCTTAAAGGGGTTATTACTCTGTGTTGTGGCTGCAGCAACCACTTTTCAAATCGGGGTCATTACATCCTTTTGTGTCGAGAATCGGAGACGCCAGGCTTCTTTTAGCCACCTCGTCCTTCAGCTTGATTTTGTTTCCAAATCTTGGTGGAATCCCTGCTTCCCTGCCTGCAGTCAAGAGAGCTGTCTAGCTGTCTTTGAATGTAGTCGTGGCTGAGAGGTTAAGGCGATGGACTCGAAATCCATTGGGGTCTCCCCGCGCAGGTTCAAATCCTTCCGACTATGGTTCCTACACTGCCTTTTTGTGCTGATAACTGTGCCTTCCAAGGCTTTTGCTCTCTCTGCCCTCATTTCTTGTAAGATACTGCATGGCACTGTGTGGAGATACTGCGGTTATATAAAGTGTGAAAAAATTAATTGGGGTCTTCCCGCACAGGTTTCTGTCCTGCTGACTATGTTCTTCACCTGCATCTCCCCAACAAGCATTTATGCGCCTCCTCTGCAACAGACAAATATGACACTGGACCATTTTGCAGCAGTGACCCAGTGGCACGCTGTGATCTTAAAGGGGTTATTACTCTGTGTTGTGGCTGCAGCAACCACTTTTCAAATCGGGGTCATTACATCCTATTGTGTTGAGAATCGGAGACGCCAGGCTTCTTTTAGCCACCTCATCCTGCAGCTTGCTTTTGTTTCTGAATCTTGGTGGCATCCTTGCTTCCCTGCCTGCAGTCAAGAGAGCTGTCTGGCTCCCGTTATACGTAGTCGTGGCCGAGAGGTTAAGGCGATGTACTCGAAATCAATTGGGGTCTCCCCATGCAGGTTCTAACCCTGCCGACTACGGTTCCTAAACTGCACTTTTGTGCTGAGAACTGTGCTTTCCAAAGCTTTTGCTCTCTCTGTTGTCATTTCTTGAAAGATTCTGCATGGCACTGTTTGGAGATACTGCGGTTATATAAAATGTGTAAAAAAATTAATTGGGTTCTTCCCGCACAGGTTTTGGTCCTGCTGACTATGTTCTTCACCTGCATCTCCCCAACAAGCATTTATGCACCTCCTCTGCAACAGACAAATATGACACTGGACCGCTTTGCAGCAGTGGCCCAGTGGCACGCTGTGATCTTAACCCCTTACTAGTAACCCCCCTTTTTTGGCATGGAGACCGAAATTACATACCCAAAATAAAAAGGTTTCTGCTCATGATTCTTTCTGACTAGATAAATAATCAACCTTTGTTCACAAAGCTGACACTTTAAAGTTTACTGTTCAGGAATCAGAATCACTCAGACTGTTATGATAATAGAGATATATAAGCTCAAACATAAAAACAAAAATAAAAATATTAAAAACATATGTTTTAAATGTATTTAAAAAAATGTTGATGTAGGAAATGAGTTTGAAAACACAGTGTAGCTAAGGCCACAAGTCTTCCAAGACTTCATAAAAAATTTCATAATCGAATCTGTAAAACTGTGAATTTTATGAAATATTTTCTAAGGCCATGTCATGTGTGTTTTTAGAGAAGGCTCATCAGATTGATTTATGGCCCTTGTCATCTCTGTAAGATCTCACATGTAAACTTTCCTGTTCTCTTTGTGTATCTTTCACTGTTGAAAACACTGCCCGAATCATATGATTGTATTGTTCTCACCAAACGGTTCTTTCACACCTCCGCCAAGTATGACACATTATCCGCATTATTCTTTTATCATTATTCTTTTGTTTTTATTCCACCTTTATTAGCCTTGATTGTGGTTTTTCAGGCTTTACAAAGCAACAAAGCAGCGATCTCACTTCAGTCTCTCTTTGCATTTAGCCCTTATTTATCAAAAGTCTTACTATAAAAATACAACAAAACATTTTCTTACGACCTTACGTGAATTATTGAGACAAAAATGCATTATGAAGAAGAAAAGCACCTGCTATTAGTAGCATTGGTGCTAACGTTAGCATCAAGCTACATCTGACAATTTATGAAATTATTAGTACACTTTTACTCAAAACTCACTTTAAACCCCGATCGAGTGTTTATAATAACTTCCTTTAGCGATCAGGGGTGGAATTTGGTCGTTTACTGTTGTAAAAATATGTTATTTGTAGCCTTTTTCATCGCTGCACAAGTTAGCATTTCCGATGTACATTTTCGATTTTTTTTATAAAAACGCCCCAGATCTCAAGAAATTCTCATACCAAGCTTTACTATCGTAATCGCGGCTTTATTATTCGGATATTTTGTGTGTACAGAGGTGTTTCAGTGTTGTTTTGGCCAGATAACTACCAGGAAGTGTGCAGGAAGCATGTGACACGATGGGGCGGTGTCCAGATATGAAACTCTAAGATTGATGTTTGAAAGACCCAATCAGAGTCTGAGTCACACACCGCACGAGCTGTGACTACTGCACGCACACAGAGATCGCTGGGAGAGGCTGTTTATCATCTGATCGCGTAAATCCGTGGAAAATGAATAGAAATGACGATTCTGTCTGAAGAAATATGAAGTAAACATCAGTAAATATATCCATATATCTCCGCAGATATGCATCTTTGGTCTGTAAATCCTTATTGACGCTGTTCAGTGAGTCTATGTGAACACAAATAAACCGCTCTTGACGTTACTTTATATGAGTGAGTTGTGAATTTCTATTCAAAATGTGGCATAATACGGATTTATTATTTTGCACTCCTGACATAAATCACTAAATATCTGTCACTGCAACAATGTTTTATCAAAATATTGGTCAAATATCGAAGCTTGAGTCTTTAAACTTTCCATTGATGCACAGTTTGTCCAGATGAAGTAAGACAGTGATGTTTAATGTGCTGTGAAAGTGAAACAATAATAAACTGGGGCCGTCAGCGATGTTTGCACGCAAAGGGGTTAAAGGGGTTATTACTCTGTGTTGTGGCTGCAGCAACCACTTTTCAAATCGGGGTCATTACATCCTTTTGTGTCGAGAATCGGAGACGCCAGGCTTCTTTTAGCTACCTCGTCCTTCAGCTTGATTTTGTTTCTGAATCTTGGTGGAATCCCTGCTTCCCTGCCTGCAGTCAAGAGATCGGTCTGGCTCAAGTTATACGTAGTCGTGGCCGAGAGGTTAAGGCGATGGACTCGAAATCCATTGGGGTCTCCCCGCGCAGGTTCAAACCCTGCCGACTATGGTTCCTACACTGCCTTTTTGTGCTGATAACTGTGCCTTCCAAGGCTTTTGCTCTCTCTGCCCTCATTTCTTGTAAGATACTACATGGCACTGTGTGGAGATACTGCGGTTATATAAAGTATGAAAAAATTAATTGGGGTTTTCCCGCACAGGTTTCTGTCCTGCTGACTATGTTCTTCACCTGCATCTCCCCAACAAGCATTTATGCGCCTCCTCTGCAACAGACAAATATGACACTGGACCGTTTTGCAGCCGTGGCACACTGTGATCTTAAAGGGGTTATTACTCTGTGTTGTGGCTGCAGCAAACACTTTTCAAATCGGGGTCATTACATCCTTTTGTGTCGAGAATCGGAGACGCCAGGCTTCTTTTAGCCACCTCATCCTGCAGCTTGCTTTTGTTTCTGAATTTTGGTGGCATCCTTGCCTCCCTGCCTTCAGTCAGGAGAGCTGTCTGGCTCCTGTTATACGTACTCGTGGCCGAGAGGTTAAGGCGATGTACTCGAAATCCAGTGGGATCTCCCCACGCAGGTTCAAACCCTGCTGACTACGGTTCCTACACTGCCCTTTTGTGCTGATAACTGTGCCTTCCAAGGCTTTTGCTCTCTCTGCCCTCATTTCTTGTAAGATACTGCATGGCACTGTGTGGAGATACTGCGGTTATATAAAGTGTGAAAAAATTCATTGGGGTCTTCCCGCACAGGTTTCTGTCCTGCTGACTATGTTCTTCACCTGCATCTCCCCAACAAGCATTTATGCGCCTCCTCTGCAACAGACAAATATGACACTGGACTGTTTTGCAGCAGTGGCACGCTGTGATCTTAAAGGGTTTATTACTCTGTGTTGTGGCTGCAGCAACCACTTTTCAAATCGGGGTCATTACATCCTTTTGTGTCGAGAATCGAAGATGCCAGGCTTCTTTTAGCCACCTCGTCCTTCAGCTTGATTTTGTTTCCGAATCTTGGTGGAATCCCTGCTTCCCTGCCGGCAGTCAAGAGAGCTGTCTAGCCACCATTAAATGTAGTCGTGGCCGAGAGGTTAAGGCGATGTACTCGAAATCCATTGGGGTCTCCCCGCGCAGGTTCAAACCCTGCCGACTACGGTTCCTACACTGCCCTTTTGAGCTGATAACTGTGCCTTCCAAGGCTTTTGCTCTCTCTGCCCTCATTTCTTGTAAGATACTGCATGGCACTGTTTGGAGATACTGCGGTTATATAAAATGTGAAAAAATTCATTGGGGTCTTCCCGCACAGGTTTCTGTCCTGCTGACTATGTTCTTCACCTGCATCTCCCCAACAAGCATTTATGCGCCTCCTCTGCAACAGACAAATATGACACTGGACCATTTTGCAGCAGTGGCCCAGTGGCACGCTGTGATCTTAAAGGGGTTATTACTCTGTGTTGTGGCTGCAGCAACCACTTTTCAAATCGGGGTCATTACATCCTTTTGTGTCGAGAATCGGAGATGCCAGGCTTCTTTTAGCTACCTCGTCCTTCAGCTTGATTTTGTTTCTGAATCTTGGTGGAATCCCTGCTTCCCTGCCTGCAGTCAAGAGATCAGTCTGGCTCAAGTTACACGTAGTCGTGGCCGAGAGGTTAAGGCGATGGACTCGAAATCCATTGGGGTCTCCCCGCGCAGGTTCAAACCCTGCCGACTATGGTTCCTACACTGCCTTTTTGTGCTGATAACTGTACCTTCCAAGGCTTTTGCTCTCTCTGCCCTCATTTCTTGTAAGATACTGCATGGCACTGTGTGGAGATACTGCGGTTATATAAAGTGTGAAAAAATTAATTGGGTTCTTCCCGCACAGGTTTTGCTCTTGCTGACTATGTTCTTCACCTGCATCTCCCCAACAAGCATTTATGCACCTCCTCTGCAACAGACAAATATGACACTGGACCATTTTGCAGCAGTGACCCAGTGGCACGCTGTGATCTTAAAGGGTTTATTACTCTGTGTTGTGGCTGCAGCAACCACTTTTCAAATCGGGGTCATTACATCCTTTTGTGTCGAGAATCGGAGATGCCAGGCTTCTTTTAGCCACCTCATCCTGCAGCTTGCTTTTGTTTCTGAATCTTGGTGGCATCCTTGCTTCCCTGCCTGCAGTCAAGAGAGCTGTCTTGCTCCAGTTATACGTAGTCGTGGCCGAGAGGTTAAGGCGATGTACTCGAAATCCATTGGGGTCTCCCCATGCAGGTTCTAACCCTGCCGACTACGGTTCCTAAACTGCACTTTTGTGCTGAGAACTTTGCTTTCCAAAGCTTTTGCTCTCTCTGTTGTCATTTCTTGAAAGATTCTGCATGGCACTGTTTGGAGATACTGCGGTTATATAAAATGTGTAAAAAAATTAATTGGGTTCTTCCCGCACAGGTTTTGGTCCTGCTGACTATGTTCTTCACCTGCATCTCCCCAACAAGCATTTATGCACCTCCTCTGCAACAGACAAATATGACACTGGACCGTTTTGCAGCAGTGGCACGCTGTGATCTTAAAGGGTTTATTACTCTGTGTTGTGGCTGCAGCAACCACTTTTCAAATCGGGGTCATTACATCCTTTTGTGTCGAGAATCGAAGATACCAGGCTTCTTTTAGCCACCTCATCATGCAGCTTGATTTTGTTTCCGAATCTTGGTGGAATCCCTGCTTCCCTGCCTGGAGTCAAGAGAGCTGTCTAGCCGCCTTTGAATGTAGTCGTGGCTGAGAGGTTAAGGCGATGGACTCGAAATCCATTGGGGTCTCCCCGCGCAGGTTCAAACCCTGCCGACTATGGTTCCTACACTGCCTTTTTGTGCTGATAACTGTGCCTTCCAAGGCTTTTGCTCTCTCTGCCCTCATTTCTTGTAAGATACTGCATGGCACTGTGTGGAGATACTGCGGTTATATAAAGTGTGAAAAAATTAATTGGGTTCTTCCCGCACAGGTTTTGCTCTTGCTGACTATGTTCTTCACCTGCATCTCCCCAACAAGCATTTATGCGCCTCCTCTGCAACAGACAAATATGACACTGGACCATTTTGCAGCAGTGGCACACTGTGATCTTAAAGGGGTTATTACTCTGTGTTGTGGCTGCAGCAACCACTTTTCAAATCGGGGTCATTACATCCTTTTGTGTCGAGAATCGGAGACGCCAGGCTTCTTTTAGCCACCTCATCCTGCAGCTTGCTTTTGTTTCTGAATCTTGGTGGCATCCTTGCTTCCCTGCCTTCAGTCAGGAGAGCTGTCTGGCTCCTGTTATACGTACTCGTGGCCGAGAGGTTAAGGCGATGTACTCGAAATCCATTGGGGTCTCCCCACGCAGGTTCAAACCCTGCTGACTACGGTTCCTACACTGCCCTTTTGTGCTGATAACTGTGCCTTCCAAGGCTTTTGCTCTCTCTGCCCTCATTTCTTGTAAGATACTGCATGGCACTGTGTGGAGATACTGCGGTTATATAAAGTGTGAAAAAATTCATTGGGGTCTTCCCGCACAGGTTTCTGTCCTGCTGACTATGTTCTTCACCTGCATCTCCCCAACAAGCATTTATGCGCCTCCTCTGCAACAGACAAATATGACACTGGACCGTTTTGCAGCAGTGGCACGCTGTGATCTTAAAGGGTTTATTACTCTGTGTTGTGGCTGCAGCAACCACTTTTCAAATCGGGGTCATTACATCCTTTTGTGTCGAGAATCGAAGATGCCAGGCTTCTTTTAGCCACCTCGTCCTTCAGCTTGATTTTGTTTCCGAATCTTGGTGGAATCCCTGCTTCCCTGCCGGCAGTCAAGAGAGCTGTCTAGCCACCATTAAATGTAGTCGTGGCCGAGAGGTTAAGGCGATGGACTCGAAATCCATTGGGGTCTCCCCGCGCAGGTTCAAACCCTGCCGACTACGGTTCCTACACTGCCCTTTTGTGCTGATAACTGTGCCTTCCAAGGCTTTTGCTCTCTCTGCCCTCATTTCTTGTAAGATACTGCATGGCACTGTTTGGAGATACTGCGGTTATATAAAATGTGAAAAAATTCATTGGGGTCTTCCCGCACAGGTTTCTGTCCTGCTGACTATGTTCTTCACCTGCATCTCCCCAACAAGCATTTATGCGCCTCCTCTGCAACAGACAAATATGACACTGGACCATTTTGCAGCAGTGGCCAGTGGCACGCTGTGATCTTAAAGGGGTTATTACTCTGTGTTGTGGCTGCAGCAACCACTTTTCAAATCGGGGTCATTACATCCTTTTGTGTCGAGAATCGGAGACGCCAGGCTTCTTTTAGCTACCTCGTCCTTCAGCTTGATTTTGTTTCTGAATCTTGGTGGAATCCCTGCTTCCCTGCCTGCAGTCAAGAGAGCTGTCTGGCTCAGTTATACGTAGTCGTGGCCGAGAGGTTAAGGCGATGGACTCGAAATCCATTGGGGTCTCCCCGCGCAGGTTCAAACCCTGCCGACTACGGTTCCTACACTGCCCTTTTTGTGCTGATAACTGTGCCTTCCAAGGCTTTTGCTCTCTCTGCCCTCATTTCTTGTAAGATACTGCATGGCACTGTGTGGAGATACTGCGGTTATATAAAGTGTGAAAAAATTAATTGGGGTCTTCCCGCACAGGTTTCTGTCCTGCTGACTATGTTCTTCACCTGCATCTCCCCAACAAGCATTTATGCACCTCCTCTGCAACAGACAAATATGACACTGGACCGTTTTGCAGCAGTGGCACGCTGTGATCTTAAAGGGTTTATTACTCTGTGTTGTGGCTGCAGCAACCACTTTTCAAATCGGGGTCATTACATCCTTTTGTGTCGAGAATCGAAGATGCCAGGCTTCTTTTAGCCACCTCGTCCTTCAGCTTGATTTTGTTTCCGAATCTTGGTGGAATCCCTGCTTCCCTGCCTGCAGTCAAGAGAGCTGTCTAGCCGTCATTAATGTAGTCGTGGCCGAGAGGTTAAGGCGATGGACTCGAAATCCATTGGGGTCTCCCCGCGCAGGTTCAAACCCTGCCGACTACGGTTCCTACACTGCCCTTTTGTGCTGATAACTGTGCCTTCCAAGGCTTTTGCTCTCTCTGCCCTCATTTCTTGTAAGATACTGCATGGCACTGTGTGGAGATACTGCGGTTATATAAAGTGTGAAAAAATTAATTGGGGTCTTCCCGCACAGGTTTCTGTCCTGCTGACTATGTTCTTCACCTGCATCTCCCCAACAAGCATTTATGCGCCTCCTCTGCAACAGACAAATATGACACTGGACCGTTTTGCAGCAGTGGCACGCTGTGATCTTAAAGGGTTTATTACTCTGTGTTGTGGCTGCAGCAACCACTTTTCAAATCGGGGTCATTACATCCTTTTGTGTCGAGAATCGAAGATGCCAGGCTTCTTTTAGCCACCTCGTCCTTCAGCTTGATTTTGTTTCCGAATCTTGGTGGAATCCCTGCTTCCCTGCCTGCAGTCAAGAGAGCTGTCTAGCCGCCTTTGAATGTAGTCGTGGCTGAGAGGTTAAGGCGATGGACTCGAAATCCATTGGGGTCTCCCCGCGCAGGTTCAAACCCTGCCGACTATGGTTCCTACACTGCCTTTTTGTGCTGATAACTGTGCCTTCCAAGGCTTTTGCTCTCTCTGCCCTCATTTCTTGTAAGATACTGCATGGCACTGTGTGGAGATACTGCGGTTATATAAAGTGTGAAAAAATTAATTGGGGTCTTCCCGCACAGGTTTCTGTCCTGCTGACTATGTTCTTCACCTGCATCTCCCCAACAAGCATTTATGCGCCTCCTCTGCAACAGACAAATATGACACTGGACCGTTTTGCAGCAGTGGCACGCTGTGATCTTAAAGGGTTATTACTCTGTGTTGTGGCTGCAGCAACCACTTTTCAAATCGGGGTCATTACATCCTTTTGTGTCGAGAATCGGAGACGCCAGGCTTCTTTTAGCCACCTCGTCCTTCAGCTTGATTTTGTTTCTGAATCTTGGTGGCATCCCTGCTTCCCTGCCTGCAGTCAAGAGAGCTGTCTAGCTCCGTTATACGTAGTCGTGGCCGAGAGGTTAAGGCGATGTACTCGAAATCCATTGGGGTCTCCCCACGCAGGTTCAAACCCTGCCGACTACGGTTCCTACACTGCCCTTTTGTGCTGATAACTGTGCCTTCCAAGGCTTTTGCTCTCTCTGCCCTCATTTCTTGTAAGATACTGCATGGCACTGTGTGGAGATACTGCGGTTATATAAAATGTGAAAAAATTAATTGGGGTCTTCCCGCACAGGTTTCTGTCCTGCTGACTATGTTCTTCACCTGCATCTCCCCAACAAGCATTTATGCGCCTCCTCTGCAACAGACAAATATGACACTGGACCGTTTTGCAGCAGTGGCACGCTGTGATCTTAAAGGGGTTATTACTCTGTGTTGTGGCTGCAGCAACCACTTTTCAAATCGGGGTCATTACATCCTTTTGTGTCGAGAATCGGAGACGCCAGGCTTCTTTTAGCCACCTCGTCCTTCAGCTTGATTTTGTTTCCGAATCTTGGTGGAATCCCTGCTTCCCTGCCTGCAGTCAAGAGAGCTGTCTGGCTCAGTTATACGTAGTCGTGGCCGAGAGGTTAAGGCGATGGACTCGAAATCCATTGGGGTCTCCCCGCGCAGGTTCAAACCCTGCCGACTATGGTTCCTACACTGCCTTTTTGTGCTGATAACTGTGCCTTCCAAGGCTTTTGCTCTCTCTGCCCTCATTTCTTGTAAGATACTGCATGGCACTGTGTGGAGATACTGCGGTTATATAAAGTGTGAAAAAATTAATTGGGGTCTTCCCGCACAGGTTTCTGTCCTGCTGACTATGTTCTTCACCTGCATCTCCCCAACAAGCATTTATGCGCCTCCTCTGCAACAGACAAATATGACACTGGACCGTTTTGCAGCAGTGGCACGCTGTGATCTTAAAGGGTTTATTACTCTGTGTTGTGGCTGCAGCAACCACTTTTCAAATCGGGGTCATTACATCCTTTTGTGTCGAGAATCGGAGACGCCAGGCTTCTTTTAGCCACCTCATCCTGCAGCTTGATTTTGTTTCTGAATCTTGGTGGAATCCCTGCTTCCCTGCCTGCAGTCAAGAGAGCTGTCTGGCTCCTTTAATGTAGTCGTGGCCGAGAGGTTAAGGCGATGGACTCGAAATCCATTGGGGTCTCCCCACGCAGGTTCAAACCCTGCCGACTACGGTTCCTACACTGCCCTTTTGTGCTGATAACTGTGCCTTCCAAGGCTTTTGCTCTCTCTGCCCTCATTTCTTGTAAGATACTGCATGGCACTGTGTGGAGATACTGCGGTTATATAAAGTGTGAAAAAATTCATTGGGGTCTTCCCGCACAGGTTTCTGTCCTGCTGACTATGTTCTTCACCTGCATCTCCCCAACAAGCATTTATGCGCCTCCTCTGCAACAGACAAATATGACACTGGACCGTTTTGCAGCAGTGGCACGCTGTGATCTTAAAGGGTTTATTACTCTGTGTTGTGGCTGCAGCAACCACTTTTCAAATCGGGGTCATTACATCCTTTTGTGTCGAGAATCGAAGATGCCAGGCTTCTTTTAGCCACCTCGTCCTTCAGCTTGATTTTGTTTCCGAATCTTGGTGGAATCCCTGCTTCCCTGCCGGCAGTCAAGAGAGCTGTCTAGCCACCATTAAATGTAGTCGTGGCCGAGAGGTTAAGGCGATGGACTCGAAATCCATTGGGGTCTCCCCGCGCAGGTTCAAACCCTGCCGACTACGGTTCCTACACTGCCCTTTTGTGCTGATAACTGTGCCTTCCAAGGCTTTTGCTCTCTCTGCCCTCATTTCTTGTAAGATACTGCATGGCACTGTTTGGAGATACTGCGGTTATATAAAATGTGAAAAAATTCATTGGGGTCTTCCCGCACAGGTTTCTGTCCTGCTGACTATGTTCTTCACCTGCATCTCCCCAACAAGCATTTATGCGCCTCCTCTGCAACAGACAAATATGACACTGGACCGTTTTGCAGCAGTGGCATGCTGTGATCTTAAAGGGGTTATTACTCTGTGTTGTGGCTGCAGCAACCACTTTTCAAATCGGGGTCATTACATCCTTTTGTGTCGAGAATCGGAGACGCCAGGCTTCTTTTAGCCACCTCGTCCTTCAGCTTGATTTTGTTTCCAAATCTTGGTGGAATCCCTGCTTCCCTGCCTGCAGTCAAGAGAGCTGTCTAGCCGCCTTTGAATGTAGTCGTGGCTGAGAGGTTAAGGCGATGGACTCGAAATCCATTGGGGTCTCCCCGCGCAGGTTCAAACCCTGCCGACTATGGTTCCTACACTGCCTTTTTGTGCTGATAACTGTGCCTTCCAAGGCTTTTGCTCTCTCTGCCCTCATTTCTTGTAAGATACTGCATGGCACTGTGTGGAGATACTGCGGTTATATAAAGTGTGAAAAAATTAATTGGGTTCTTCCCGCACAGGTTTTGCTCTTGCTGACTATGTTCTTCACCTGCATCTCCCCAACAAGCATTTATGCGCCTCCTCTGCAACAGACAAATATGACACTGGACCATTTTGCAGCAGTGACCCAGTGGCACGCTGTGATCTTAAAGGGTTTATTACTCTGTGTTGTGGCTGCAGCAACCACTTTTCAAATCGGGGTCATTACATCCTTTTGTGTCGAGAATCGGAGATGCCAGGCTTCTTTTAGCCACCTCATCCTGCAGCTTGCTTTTGTTTCTGAATCTTGGTGGCATCCTTGCTTCCCTGCCTGCAGTCAAGAGAGCTGTCTTGCTCCCGTTATACGTAGTCGTGGCCGAGAGGTTAAGGCGATGTACTCGAAATCCATTGGGGTCTCCCCATGCAGGTTCTAACCCTGCCGACTACGGTTCCTAAACTGCACTTTTGTGCTGAGAACTGTGCTTTCCAAAGCTTTTGCTCTCTCTGTTGTCATTTCTTGAAAGATTCTGCATGGCACTGTTTGGAGATACTGCGGTTATATAAAATGTGTAAAAAAATTAATTGGGTTCTTCCCGCACAGGTTTTGGTCCTGCTGACTATGTTCTTCACCTGCATCTCCCCAACAAGCATTTATGCACCTCCTCTGCAACAGACAAATATGACACTGGACCGTTTTGCAGCAGTGGCCCAGTGGCACGCTGTGATCTTAAAGGGGTTATTACTCTGTGTTGTGGCTGCAGCAACCACTTTTCAAATCGGGGTCATTACATCCTTTTGTGTCGAGAATCGGAGACGCCAGGCTTCTTTTAGCCACCTCGTCCTTCAGCTTGATTTTGTTTCCAAATCTTGGTGGAATCCCTGCTTCCCTGCCTGCAGTCAAGAGAGCTGTCTAGCCGCCTTTGAATGTAGTCGTGGCTGAGAGGTTAAGGCGATGGACTCGAAATCCATTGGGGTCTCCCCGCGCAGGTTCAAACCCTGCCGACTATGGTTCCTACACTGCCTTTTTGTGCTGATAACTGTGCCTTCCAAGGCTTTTGCTCTCTCTGCCCTCATTTCTTGTAAGATACTGCATGGCACTGTGTGGAGATACTGCGGTTATATAAAGTGTGAAAAAATTAATTGGGGTCTTCCCGCACAGGTTTCTGTCCTGCTGACTATGTTCTTCACCTGCATCTCCCCAACAAGCATTTATGCGCCTCCTCTGCAACAGACAAATATGACACTGGACCATTTTGCAGCAGTGACCCAGTGGCACGCTGTGATCTTAAAGGGGTTATTACTCTGTGTTGTGGCTGCAGCAACCACTTTTCAAATCGGGGTCATTACATCCTTTTGTGTCGAGAATCGGAGACGCCAGGCTTCTTTTAGCCACCTCATCCTGCAGCTTGCTTTTGTTTCTGAATCTTGGTGGCATCCTTGCTTCCCTGCCTGCAGTCAAGAGAGCTGTCTGGCTCCTGTTATACGTAGTCGTGGCCGAGAGGTTAAGGCGATGTACTCGAAATCCATTGGGGTCTCCCCACGCAGGTTCAAACCCTGCCGACTACGGTTCCTACACTGCCCTTTTGTGCTGATAACTGTGCCTTCCAAGGCTTTTGCTCTCTCTGCCCTCATTTCTTGTAAGATACTGCATGGCACTGTGTGGAGATACTGCGGTTATATAAAGTGTGAAAAAATTAATTGGGGTCTTCCCGCACAGGTTTCTGTCCTGCTGACTATGTTCTTCACCTGCATCTCCCCAACAAGCATTTATGCGCCTCCTCTGCAACAGACAAATATGACACTGGACCGTTTTGCAGCAGTGGCACGCTGTGATCTTAAAGGGTTTATTACTCTGTGTTGTGGCTGCAGCAACCACTTTTCAAATCGGGGTCATTACATCCTTTTGTGTCGAGAATCGAAGATGCCAGGCTTCTTTTAGCCACCTCGTCCTTCAGCTTGATTTTGTTTCCGAATCTTGGTGGAATCCCTGCTTCCCTGCCTGCAGTCAAGAGAGCTGTCTAGCCACCATTAAATGTAGTCGTGGCCGAGAGGTTAAGGCGATGGACTCGAAATCCATTGGGGTCTCCCCGCGCAGGTTCAAACCCTGCCGACTACGGTTCCTACACTGCCCTTTTGTGCTGATAACTGTGCCTTCCAAGGCTTTTGCTCTCTCTGCCCTCATTTCTTGTAAGATACTGCATGGCACTGTGTGGAGATACTGCGGTTATATAAAGTGTGAAAAAATTCATTGGGGTCTTCCCGCACAGGTTTCTGTCCTGCTGACTATGTTCTTCACCTGCATCTCCCCAACAAGCATTTATGCGCCTCCTCTGCAACAGACAAATATGACACTGGACCGTTTTGCAGCAGGCCAGTGGCACGCTGTGATCTTAAAGGGGTTATTACTCTGTGTTGTGGCTGCAGCAACCACTTTTCAAATCGGGGTCATTACATCCTTTTGTGTCGAGAATCGGAAGATGCCAGGCTTCTTTTAGCCACCTCGTCCTTCAGCTTGATTTTGTTTCTGAATCTTGGTGGAATCCCTGCTTCCCTGCCTGCAGTCAAGAGAGCTGTCTAGCCACCATTAAATGTAGTCGTGGCCGAGAGGTTAAGGCGATGGACTCGAAATCCATTGGGGTCTCCCCGCGCAGGTTCAAACCCTGCCGACTACGGTTCCTACACTGCCCTTTTGTGCTGATAACTGTGCCTTCCAAGGCTTTTGCTCTCTCTGCCCTCATTTCTTGTAAGATACTGCATGGCACTGTGTGGAGATACTGCGGTTATATAAAGTGTGAAAAAATTAATTGGGGTCTTCCCGCACAGGTTTCTGTCCTGCTGACTATGTTCTTCACCTGCATCTCCCCAACAAGCATTTATGCGCCTCCTCTGCAACAGACAAATATGACACTGGACCGTTTTGCAGCAGTGGCACGCTGTGATCTTAAAGGGTTTATTACTCTGTGTTGTGGCTGCAGCAACCACTTTTCAAATCGGGGTCATTACATCCTTTTGTGTCGAGAATCGGAGACGCCAGGCTTCTTTTAGCCACCTCGTCCTTCAGCTTGATTTTGTTTCCGAATCTTGGTGGAATCCCTGCTTCCCTGCCTGCAGTCAAGAGAGCTGTCTAGCCTCCATTAATGTAGTCGTGGCCGAGAGGTTAAGGCGATGGACTCGAAATCCATTGGGGTCTCCCCGCGCAGGTTCAAACCCTGCCGACTACGGTTCCTACACTGCCCTTTTGTGCTGATAACTGTGCCTTCCAAGGCTTTTGCTCTCTCTGCCCTCATTTCTTGTAAGATACTGCATGGCACTGTGTGGAGATACTGCGGTTATATAAAATGTGAAAAAATTCATTGGGGTCTTCCCGCACAGGTTTCTGTCCTGCTGACTATGTTCTTCACCTGCATCTCCCCAACAAGCATTTATGCGCCTCCTCTGCAACAGACAAATATGACACTGGACCGTTTTGCAGGCCAGTGGCACGCTGTGATCTTAAAGGGGTTATTACTCTGTGTTGTGGCTGCAGCAACCACTTTTCAAATCGGGGTCATTACATCCTTTTGTGTCGAGAATCGGAGACGCCAGGCTTCTTTTAGCCACCTCGTCCTTCAGCTTGATTTTGTTTCCGAATCTTGGTGGAATCCCTGCTTCCCTGCCTGCAGTCAAGAGAGCTGTCTAGCCGCCTTTGAATGTAGTCGTGGCCGAGAGGTTAAGGCGATGGACTCGAAATCCATTGGGGTCTCCCCGCGCAGGTTCAAACCCTGCCGACTATGGTTCCTACACTGCCTTTTGTGCTGATAACTGTGCCTTCCAAGGCTTTTGCTCTCTCTGCCCTCATTTCTTGTAAGATACTGCATGGCACTGTGTGGAGATACTGCGGTTATATAAAGTGTGAAAAAATTAATTGGGTCTTCCCGCACAGGTTTCTGTCCTGCTGACTATGTTCTTCACCTGCATCTCCCCAACAAGCATTTATGCGCCTCCTCTGCAACAGACAAATATGACACTGGACCGTTTTGCAGCAGTGGCATGCACTGTGATCTTAAAGGGGTTATTACTCTGTGTTGTGGCTGCAGCAACCACTTTTCAAATCGGGGTCATTACATCCTTTTGTGTCGAGAATCGGAGACGCCAGGCTTCTTTTAGCCACCTCATCCTGCAGCTTGCTTTTGTTTCTGAATCTTGGTGGCATCCTTGCTTCCCTGCCTTCAGTCAGGAGAGCTGTCTGGCTCCTGTTATACGTACTCGTGGCCGAGAGGTTAAGGCGATGTACTCGAAATCCATTGGGGTCTCCCCACGCAGGTTCAAACCCTGCTGACTACGGTTCCTACACTGCCCTTTTGTGCTGATAACTGTGCCTTCCAAGGCTTTTGCTCTCTCTGCCCTCATTTCTTGTAAGATACTGCATGGCACTGTGTGGAGATACTGCGGTTATATAAAGTGTGAAAAAATTCATTGGGGTCTTCCCGCACAGGTTTCTGTCCTGCTGACTATGTTCTTCACCTGCATCTCCCCAACAAGCATTTATGCGCCTCCTCTGCAACAGACAAATATGACACTGGACTGTTTTGCAGCAGTGGCACGCTGTGATCTTAAAGGGTTTATTACTCTGTGTTGTGGCTGCAGCAACCACTTTTTCAAATCGGGGTCATTACATCCTTTTGTGTCGAGAATCGAAGATGCCAGGCTTCTTTTAGCCACCTCGTCCTTCAGCTTGATTTTGTTTCCGAATCTTGGTGGAATCCCTGCTTCCCTGCCGGCAGTCAAGAGAGCTGTCTAGCCACTGTTAAATGTAGTCGTGGCCGAGAGGTTAAGGCGATGGACTCGAAATCCATTGGGGTCTCCCCGCGCAGGTTCAAACCCTGCCGACTACGGTTCCTACACTGCCCTTTTGTGCTGATAACTGTGCCTTCCAAGGCTTTTGCTCTCTCTGCCCTCATTTCTTGTAAGATACTGCATGGCACTGTTTGGAGATACTGCGGTTATATAAAATGTGAAAAAATTCATTGGGGTCTTCCCGCACAGGTTTCTGTCCTGCTGACTATGTTCTTCACCTGCATCTCCCCAACAAGCATTTATGCGCCTCCTCTGCAACAGACAAATATGACACTGGACCGTTTTGCAGCAGTGGCATGCTGTGATCTTAAAGGGGTTATTACTCTGTGTTGTGGCTGCAGCAACCACTTTTCAAATCGGGGTCATTACATCCTTTTGTGTCGAGAATCGGAGACGCCAGGCTTCTTTTAGCCACCTCGTCCTTCAGCTTGATTTTGTTTCCGAATCTTGGTGGAATCCCTGCTTCCCTGCCTGCAGTCAAGAGAGCTGTCTAGCCAGCTTTAATGTAGTCGTGGCGAGAGGTTAAGGCGATGGACTCGAAATCCATTGGGGTCTCCCCGCGCAGGTTCAAACCCTGCCGACTACGGTTCCTACACTGCCCTTTTGTGCTGATAACTGTGCCTTCCAAGGCTTTTGCTCTCTCTGCCCTCATTTCTTGTAAGATACTGCATGGCACTGTGTGGAGATACTGCGGTTATATAAAGTGTGAAAAAATTAATTGGGTCTTCCCGCACAGGTTTGTCCTTGCTGACTATGTTCTTCACCTGCATCTCCCCAACAAGCATTTATGCACCTCCTCTGCAACAGACAAATATGACACTGGACCGTTTTGGCAGGCAGTGGCACGCTGTGATCTTAAAGGGTTTATTACTCTGTGTTGTGGCTGCAGGCAACCACTTTCAAATCGGGTCATTACATCCTTTTGTGTCGAGAATCGAAGATGCCAGGCTTCTTTTAGCCACCTCATCCTGCAGCTTGCTTTGTTTCGAATCTTGGTGGCATCCTTGCTTCCCTGCCTGCAGTCAAGAGAGCTGTCTTGCTCCCTTTATACGTAGTCGTGGCGAGAGGTTAAGGCGATGGACTCGAAATCCATTGGGGTCTCCCGCGCAGGTTCAAACCCTGCCGACTACGGTTCCTAAACTGCACTTTTGTGCTGATAACTGTGCTTCCAAAGCTTTTGCTCTCTCTGTTGTCATTTCTTGTAAGATACTGCATGGCACTGTTTGGAGATACTGCGGTTATATAAAATGTGTAAAAAAATTAATTGGGTTCTTCCCGCACAGGTTTTGGTCCTGCTGACTATGTTCTTCACCTGCATCTCCCCAACAAGCATTTATGCACCTCCTCTGCAACAGACAAATATGACACTGGACCGTTTTGCAGCAGTGGCCCAGTGGCACGCTGTGATCTTAAAGGGTTATTACTCTGTGTTGTGGCTGCAGCAACCACTTTTCAAATCGGGGTCATTACATCCTTTTGTGTCGAGAATCGGAGACGCCAGGCTTCTTTTAGCCACCTCGTCCTTCAGCTTGATTTTGTTTCCGAATCTTGGTGGAATCCCTGCTTCCCTGCC
>NW_020524282.1:0-96614 GCF_003368295.1 Carassius auratus
AAATCCACCTTTTTTACCGAACTCTTTCTTCTCCTGTTTTTCCCATCACATATCAGATCGGAAATGTTTATTGGAAAAATTGGAAATATTTGAAAAGTGGAAAATAGAATCCATTGCTATTTGCACTGTGTAAGTATTGCATTTGTGCTAAGTGCAAATAGCCTCTGACCGTAATTATATATAGCTGTAGGTAGTAGCTGCTCCTCTAAAATGCTTAAAGCCCATCCTCACTTTATTAAACACACAAAAGACAATAAAACAACAAGAGAAAGGATTTGGTTCTTATATAAGCAATGGTGTACACTGAACAATGAAGAGGGGTTCTGGTTCTGTTATCAGAAGAATATGCAATGCTTGGGTGGCAATCGAGGACAGAATGACTGAACTTTGAATGACTTGAATGAGAAAATGAAAGAATGTTTTACAAAATTGTTTTCACTTATAAGAAAGATCAAATATATTATGAGGAAACAGTTCTGCTTCACGGAACATCTGAAGCAACAGCATATTAACACAAATAATTTATTGAAGAAGCTGAGGTTTTTGTATGCGTTACTCTATATAATAATGTCTTATATGATAACTTAATCTGTAACAGAGGATTTGGAATTAAATATTCTAATGACTGAACTAACTGGTGTTTTGTGTTGTATGCAGTGAATGTGCTCTTACCAACAGTAGCAGTAGAGGAAGCACTGATCGGGCTGTCTGTCGAATTATTGGATGAATCTGTGCTCACAGTGGATGTGCCTATTACAGCTGTGTAGACACAGAGATACATATGTACAACAAATACATACAATCTTGGAACACAAGTTTCAATCTTCATTCATTTCTTGTCTGTTACATGTAATCCAATCAGCCACACCCAGTTTCTAATTAAGCAATAACGTACTATTCACTGTGAAACACAGCAACTACACAAGTAAATTCATACATTTCCAAGAAAAAAAACTGTCATACAGAGTGACTGTCATCTGCAGTTATATGCTGCTTGTCTTATTACTTAGCAACCACACACACAAAAAACAATAGATTAACAAGAAAAAAAGTGAACTTCAGAACACACAGATATAGATGTCATGATTCTAATATTACTTTATTATTATTTGCTTTTTAAATTAGATTTTTAAATTAAATTTTTAAATCCAAACACTGAAAAAAAAGAAAGATGGATAAATTAAGAACTCTTCTGCTATTTGCATAACTGTCCAATTACTTATTAACTATTTTCCACACAACTACACACTCACACATTAAACACTCACACCATATTGAGAGACCTTTGTAAAAGGTAAATCCGGTTTAATGGATCACTTTAGATGGATAATACATAGCAGTGCATGGGCCATGTCTCAAGAGAACCGCGTTTTAAGCAAATGATGTTCACATTTCCTGTGGATTGAAGGCCGTATTGCTGGTAAAGATCAACAGACTTAGAGGCACAATATATATATATATATATGATTCTATATATATATATATATCTATATATATATATATATATATATATATATATATATATATATCTATATATATATAGATATATATATATATATATATATATATTATGTAAAGTATAAAACAGATATATACAGCTAAAAATACCCTATAATCCCACATTTTTGTATTAAACATGACATTAATACAACATCTTGTGTGTTTTCCCAAGGGCAGTGCATGACTTAGAGTGATTAGCCTACTTGCTAATCCTTTCCAGACACAAAGGAGATGAGTGGGTTAAGTATGGTCCAGTTCTAGCTCAAACCAGCACTAGAAAACTAAGTCTGAATGAGAAATGAGGCTGTCTGGGTCAAAGAGCACAAAAGACTTCACTTCTGACCAGAGCAGAGCAGAGGTCAGGTCAGATGTGATCTTACTGGAATGTACCAAGTTAATTGAACTGACTAAAAACATATGATCTCTTATATGAAGGTAATAGTGGCCTGGACAGCAATGATTCATGAGCAATGAGTTTTTATTTCTAAGTTAAATTTTATATATTAACTTAACTATAGTTTTAAATCTAGTTAGCTATTGGTCAAATACTAATTGAAGTCAATGGAAAAGGAAAGTCATACATTTTTATTTAAGAATACAAAGACAACAACAGGACTATCAATACATAGTGTCATTTTGTTCTTCAACACTAGTTGTAACTTCAAATTTATCTACAAAAAGGTAGACTGGTCTAATTTGAATGGAATTACACCTTGTCTACTGCTAATTGGTCAAACTAGCTCTTAAGACAACGTCTTTACATTATGCAACTCGCTCATTGAGCATTCTAAAAAATTCCAAATAAGAGGTGGCACTAAGGGTCAACAACTTTAAGGTTAGTTAATTAGTTATTAGTTAACTTAATACAGACTCCTAGCCTGATGAGTGCACTCACATGATACATCTGTAAAGGTTAACCGAGAAGTCAACCACTCGCTCACATTCTTTCAGGTTACTTCTGATCTGTTACCAGAGTAGCTGATGTCTCAACACTCTGTCCTCTATCTAGAAAGACCTCTATTTCTCAACCAGTGTGTGTCTGTGGCAGGTATAAAATGACCTTGGAGCGTGTCTCACTCCCTCTCACACACAAACACACCCACTAGGTTTGCGAACTATGTTCCAATAAGCTTAAGTGCAAAATCTGTTCTTTACTGTGTTGTACCTGTCTTTGCTATATATGTAGCAACGTTACATAAAGCCAATGATATGTTTTTAGACAGAACATACACAGTAGACAGTGTAAGAAAGACAAAATAAGATGGGTTGTGTGTGTGTGAGGGAGAGTTAAATGTGGGGGTTGACAGGCAGATCTGAGATGCCCTGAGGCTGGGATCTTCTGCAGTCGTGGCTCTCTGCTTCAAAGCAGCAAGTTTGACACCAGGCGGCAGGAAAACCTAACAACTGTGAACTGCTTTCACCTCCACCTCCCACAGACAAACACACACACCCACACTCACTATCATCCTGGCTCTCTAAAACACACGCAACCTTCTCATTCTCATAACCCAACACAAAGACCATGTCAGGCTTTCTCTGACACACACTGATTGCCCTTTCACTCAGTTTAATTATTTCCTCCATTCATGCCGCGGCTCAATTAAAAACTTTTGTTAAATAAGAAAATAGGCTTTGTTCGAGTCAATAGCCAAAGATGAGTTTCGGTTATCGGACAAGCTGTTAAATATACATTAATTTTGTAAAATTATGTTTCCTTGTATGCATTTGCTGATTGAGCCAGATATTCTTGTTGCTCCGCAGCTACAGATATAAGCAGGCAATCAATGTATTTGAATATACAGAATCATAGTTTAACAACCATGGAACGGGAACTGTTGTTACACCCCTTTTTTTACAGACAAGGGTGTGAATGAACAGTACGTCAGTCTCCACACAATGTTATCTGATGTTTTCACATATTTTTTTAGAACCAATGTTTTCCCAGACACATTTTACTTTGCATGCCGTTAATGGGTGGGGGTGGGATACATTGTGCCACTTTTCACTTAAAGATAAATAAACTAAGTTACAATTCTGCCCATCATTCGTTTTAGTTACCAATGACTTCATTTGTATTGACAAAAAAAATAAAAGCAGAGTGATTTTTCTAAATATATTTCTGTGTTCCACAGAGGGAATAAAGTCATAATGGTGAGTAAAAGATACACAATTTTCATTTTTGGATTAACTATGTCTCTAAGTTGTCCTCTAAAAATGAGGAAATTAGATGCTAAAATGCATATACTTCAATGTTTAACAATGGAATAAAAAGGCTTCAAAAGAGGGTCATGAAAAATGTACCATTAAAAACGTCATCTAGTGACACAACTTCCTAAGATTGCCCATGAAATGAATCATGGGGGCAATACAATTAACTCGCTATTAAACAATTTCAGGGATTGCCATTATGTAGTGAATCAAGTTTTGGATTTTATTTTATTAAAAATGTATGAATTAAGTAGTAGCATTTGTTCACCCAAAAGCATCTGGCCACAATTTATCCCCACAAATAATGTTCCCTTCTAATAATTTATTACTTTATAACATCCAGAGAAGATTAACATGCTTTTGTGGGTTGTAATGTGTTGCCATAACCCATTGTTTAATTATATATGACCAGTTACAGTTCCATAGAGAAGAAGACACATTCACAATCTGCCTATTTTAATAAAGCAGATGTAAGAGTCACCAAAAATTGCATGAGTTCAGTATTTACCTAACAATCCTCCCTAACATTGTTACATACTCAGCCTTGACATTATTGTTCCACTATCTTATCTTCCGTTTCTCTCTCTACTGCACAGACATACTCTCCCATACTACGTCTGTTCCTCCTCACCATGGCTTTATCTCATTTAGAGTACGTGACCAATGTTTTAGAGTTCCTGGTGCTCTAAAAACTACTCTCACATTAAAAGATTTTGTGATTTTTAAACAAAAGTGCTTCATGAAACAAGTGAATATTTAACTGCAGACAGTGTTAACTAAAATAATAACAATTATTATTAAATAAATCGATACATTACTGACTTGTGTGAGAGAAGCCATCGAAGTTTAATCTACAAAATAAACAATTAAACACATCACAATTAATATTACTATTTAATGAATCACTGCTAACCTTAAGTTAGACCATGCAATAATCATTATTGAATCGGTACTTTGTAATTTGGACACCAGCAGCAACACCCTAGAAACCAACGCAGCAACATGCTAACAACCCCACCATGCTAACAAACCAAGGAAGCATTATAAACTTCAGAGCAACATCTTGGCATCCATTCACAACACCATTAACACTGTAGTGGGATTTTTTCATATGCACAAGCACTCAATCTTCTTTAGTATCTAGTTATAAGTAGCACTTAAGCTACATGCCTTGTTTTTAAATATTAACTTCCTCTCTCTTAAGGTTCCTTAACCACACTTCTCTTCCTGTCTTAAAACGAATGTTGATTTTTGCCATTAGTACACACAACAAGCAATTATAATGCCATATACTCTCCCTTATTCTCTCTTACAAAGGCTTACAAAGCTCCAAATGGCTCTTAGGCAAACAGATGGTTCCCTGGAGAAGCACTTCTGGGCTAGTACAAACTAGACAACTCACACTCAATCATATCCAGTTAGAGCACAGTGAGCCTGTACTGTCCAATTAAACGAGCAGGTTTACAACCTCTCATCTCAAAAACATGAGAAGAAGAGGAGAGGAGAGGAGAGGAGAGGAGAGGAGAGGAGAGGAGAGGAGAGGAGAGGAGAGGAGAGGAGAGGAGAAGCAGCCTGATTACAAAAAAGTTATTACAAAACATTTCTGAAAACAAAATAATATATTAAAAAAACTATATATTTGTGTATATAGTTAAAATTTTATTTATCTCCTTGTAATTTAGTCTAATCTTAATTCATTTACTGTACTGGTTGTGTTTGAGAGCTTCTTTATCCCAGATTAGCATTACAGCACTTGCCTGGATTAGAGCTCGCGCTGAAACAAGGGCCTTATTCCACAATCCTCCGTGTCTCAGCCCCACATAGTCAGACCTCAGATGATCCAATAACATAATTTAACTTATTGCATATCAAAAACATCACATTAAAAATAGCAACAACACCAGCTCTGTTTCTGACAACATACTGAAGTATCAAGGAGGCAAAAGAATTGAATGACTTTGCTTCAAAAGTTCAATAAACAAGAAGTTTCTATTCAATAGCACTTACATTTTAGACACAATACTGCTAGCTACAATGTTCACAAACAAAACAAAAAAAGTCACAAACAAAGCTAAATCAGAGCAGTTAGCAGCACACTTTAATGGTCTTTGTTTTGGTAACAAATGATTATGTTTTTGAATGACTCATTCATACCTTATACCTGTTCCTAATTTACCACTTAAATGGTATACATTAGAGCCATCTATCACTGTTTTCCATGTTCCTGGAGTAAGTATATGTGAACTGTATGTTTACACTGTTTTGTAAGATGGAAGTGTTTTATATGGCATGCGTTAGGCCAGTCAACATCCAATTACATCGCTCGTTGTTCCTATTGTGCTGACCCTACTCTGAAGTAGAAGCTAATTTAGTCTGCCATACAGGCTACCACAAAAAAACATACCCAGTTTTTGCAGGACAAACATGCCAAAAAGCAGGTATTTATGCTAATAGGAACTATTCTGCTGCGATAGTTCCTATAAGTACTTTAAAAGTGCATATTACTAACTAATTTGTACATGTGGTACATATAAGGAACTTTTAAAAGGGTACTGCCTCAGTAATAGTTATGAACTTTTTTTTTTCTAAGAACATATGGTCACTTGCTTTTTCCATAAATGAATTGGTATTTGTGAACGAATCAGGTGAGTGAATGATTCAAATGATTACTCAAAAGAACAGTCACTTTTTATATGTAGGTTACTTTTAATCCCATATTTTATATATTCTCTCTCTCTCTCTCACAGACAGGTTTGTCATTTCTCTCACACATGACATCTTTCCATCTATTTGTCATTTTCTCTTTCCCTTGCTTTCTGTCTTTGACAGGTCCACCAGTGGGACACAGCTGGACTTGGTGCCAGACATAAAGACAGGACATACCCACAGGCTATTTTTTTACTGCACTCATGGAACTTCACACACACACACACACACACACACACACACACACACACACACACATGCACACAGTAGGACTTACTTTATTAGAAACACAAACATGCCCTGAAGGAAGAGGTGTGACATACTGTGGTGCCATATATATGCCAAGTTTATTACAGTATGTATCTAACTAGGACTTATGGAGTAAATGTATCAGTTTGTGATCAGTGAATGTAAAAGTAAGGCTGCAAGAACACAATCAGAGCTGCAACACACAAGCACAAATTCTGAATTAACAAAGGAAATTTGATATCTATGGCAACTGCTAAACTAGAGGATGTGAAGTAGCCGATCCCAAGAGTGCTCACTCACACCCAAGTGTGTGTGCGTGAATGAACATCAGAGAGTCTCAAAGTCATGCTACAGTGACTCACCACAGACTAACCCTCACACCAAACAAAATGCAACAACTTTGTAGCACTGAAACTCAAATTTAGGTTTGATTAAGTGTCAAAAAGGGCTGAATTAACAAAAAGAACTAAAAGATCCAATAAGAACCAATAAGAACATTGAGTTACAAACAATAAATTAACTTTCTTTTTCTTCTTTTTCTTTTTTTCAGACAGTTGATTGTGGAGAATAATAATCCAAGAATAAATGAATTTGCATTATTACTATTAATTATTAATTTAATTTTACATCATTTTGAGACCTACAATTTTGTGAATCATTAAGTTAGTTATTCAAAATGTTTTCCATTGACCACAACTGTGAGCAATGACATTTGCATGTGATCATGATATATATTGATTTGGATATTTGGAGATATAAAAAAAAACTATATATATATATATATATATATATATATATATTACAGATATTTTTAAAGAGATTTTACAGAGGGAAAAACTGAATGTATAAGACTATTTAAACTAGCCATATAAAAAGTTCACATGAAATCAAGTCAAGGTGCTCTTCTATATATATGTATATATATATATATATATATATATATATATATATATATATATATATATATATATATATATATATATACATATACATATACATATACATATATATATATATATATATATATATATATATATATATATATATATATATATATATATATATATAATTAATTATGCTTACTTTCATTGCTTCAGCAACTAGTTTTAGAGCCTTAAAAGTACATTTGAGGGACAAATGTTAGCGATGAGTTAGCTATATCCTATAATGTGTAAAAATGCTGTCTAGGTAGTCAGCTCACTAGGATTTTAGTATCGTGGAGCAACCCTTACTTCATTCCGTTTAAAATCCGGAAAGTCAAAGTTCCGTGGGTCCGTTCCACGGGTCATTTATATGTGCCTCACGTTTTGTTTGGTGTTGCCAGGCGAAAGTTTTGTATCTCACAAACACTTCTAAACACCAGGCGAGCAATAATATAAAACTACAATGTAGTTGTGGAGTTTCAACACACGAGACTGTCCATGGTCCTTAAAACATAACAAGGTCACGGCACAAATCAGATCGTTACCCGATGGTTAATCTACAAAATATGATGTATTTTCAAATGCAGACTACTTGTTGTATATCTATAGGAATAAACCATCAGCACACACAAAAACACTCAGATTGCAGGCTTACCTGAGGTTGAGATTGCTATTAATAGGAATAGTCGACCCGTCAGTAACATAGTTCTCTATTTAAATGTCGTTCATACAAATAATAATACTAATAATGAAAGTTACTGATAATGAAATAAAGAAAGAAAGAAAACAGAAGACGTCTTCCGTGTCAAGAGCTTTAGGTCCGTTAACTCGGTGGCTTTCGGAGGTGTATTTCCTTTGGAGGATAGAGATCCGCTACAGGTGGCTTCAGAGAGGCGGCGGGTTAAATACGCCTGCAGGGGGAGGACACTTCAGCTATTGCGAAACACGACTCTTCAAATCAGTATGACACATTCCTTTCTTCTTCTTCAACATATCACACATTAAGAAACGCAGGTATATATTAATCATCTTAACAAATAGCCCTTGTGGAATAACCCATTTGTTTATTTGTTTGTTTGATCAAAATCGCAGTCAGTCATGAAAACAATAGTATGTTGTAATGTACGTCCTGATATTGCGGAGTTAGATGTGTTCCAGGATCAACAACATTTTATTCCAAAAATTTATTCTTGAACATATCCCTACACCTAAACCTAACCTTAACCATGAGTAATCCCTAAAATCAGAGGAAATTATAGATTAATGACATTGATGTACAAGCACCACACAGTGATTTTAAGCATACACTTCACAAAATCTATAAACTGGTTCTTCAAATCTGATTGGTTAATCACAATGGGATGTTGTGCCAGATGTTTGCAGTGCCCATAGTAGATTTTACAAGTATAATTTAGATCCCGTGGCACACATTTGGTTTTTACGTCATGGGTCTGGACAGAAAATGACATGTAACAAGGACTCTTTTATTTAAATCAATGGTTAACTTCCTATTTTTAAATTTTTTAAACTAGACTTACTATATAGGTTGCGTAGGTGTTGCTTTATTTGCATCAGTTTGGAGCATTTGCATCAATATGCAGTTTATTTGCAATAACATGGGTGAGGTCAGAAAATCCAGAATTTAAATTAATTGCCATGGGAAAAAAAGAGGTGTGAAACTTAAAACAACAACAACTTAAAGATGCAGAAAAATCCAGAAAGTTTTGTGTTCTGACTGTGAACAGTCTAAGCTCCAACAGAGAAAACTTGCCAGTGCCAGAGCTTGAATATTGGTATGTTCATAATGTGTTCTGATGAAACATACTTCCTTGTTATTTTCTTTATTTAAATGTAATAAAAATGTTCTACTGATGTGTCATTTACTGTTTGCTAAAGACTGTTCAGTTTAGGGATAGGGTTAGGGTTAGGGGACAGAAAACACAGTTTGTGCAGTACACAAATATCCCCATATTTATGGAATACCAGTGTGTGAGTGTGTAACCTTTTTATATTTTATTCCATCACTTTATCAAGGAAACACTTAATTCCATTTACTTTTTATATATTTTTTTATTTTTATTTTATCACGTTACATTATAGAAACAGGAAATGTTATTACCATTAACTTTTAACCTATATCGTCACATCGGCCATATACTGACGCACATACAGTTAAAAAAATAGGACAATTATAGCACACCTTATTGTGAAACATTTTACAAAATCTTTTTCATAAAATTAACTCAAGCCTTCAAATAAGATATGTATTTTATGAGGCTATAAAGGGATCCTGCTTTGAGCAACAGCATATCTGGAGACGACAACTTAACAGTCGTGTTTGATGTTTGCAGACTCCACAATGAAACATGAGTAAACCCCAATAACATATATTAAAAATTAAACCATGGAGATGAAACCAATATGTAAAGAATCTGACGTCAAAGCTTTATTGTTCTGATTCCTTTCAAAAACTAATTAAGACTGTCGCAAAAAGGGTGGGAGGTGCTCATATCTCCAATGGAAATGCTCTGTTTGTTACTATTTCAAAGATGAATGTCTTGAAATTTAGTGCTCGAACTCCTTCACTTGTATCAAGTAGCTAAAGACACTCCCTTCCTTCTTATCACTATGGAAAATTTGTGGATTGCCAAGGACGGGATGGCAACATAGGCCTTTTGTTTAACCAGCAGTGATAAAAAGAACAACTGTGAACACTCCAAGCTCCAAAAGATAAAATTTAGCCATGCCAAGACTCGGAGTCAACTAACAAGCCACAGCAAAATGTCAGCAAAACAAAAAGCTTGAATGGTTTTTGGTTTATAATTTCTTCTATTGGAACATATTTCCTTGTCATTTTCTTCTTAAGGCACCTATGTATACTAAAACAATAAAAATAGTCATTTCACAAGACAGTTTCCATATAGGGATATTGTATCAGAACATCCTGTAATGAGAACATCTTTGGCCTTTTAGGTCTAATCTGTCATCTCACATTTGATTGAAAATTTATCAAAAGCTTCCTCTGATGTGTCATGTGTCTGTGTGAAAAATACTGATCTATGCTGTCTGTCATTCAGACTATATAAGAGGGTAAAGAGTTCTAGAGCTGAGGCAACCATATTGTTTACATTTCAAATGGTCAAAAAGACAAATGGGGTTTGTGTAATGAGGAGGGTTCGAACTCTAATCTGTGCAGGAAAGCAAAGTCATTCAGTGTTGAGTGTATCAGTATAGTCAGTTTAGCAACGACACTGACATGGACATAAAGAAAAAATATAACTCGATAGACTTAATAATAATTTTCTACGATATATATAATTAATAAGAATTTTCTTCTCTTAACTGGCACCTCATTACTATTTTAAAAACTTACAGGGACATGCCACATATTATAGATTTTTTTCATTGCAGCTTCCAAAAATATGTTCTACTAAAAATTGTTTCATTAAAATTCACATTAAGTAATAAAATTGTAATTAATGAATGTTCTCGGAACGTTCCTAATGTCAATGAAAGTGTTAATGAAAAAAAATTTTGTTCTTGGTCATGCAAACAATAAGGGAACATTCCATGTCATGCAATGCCATGTAAAATCACTAGATGGATTTTAACTTAAAACATTTCATGAAAAAAAGTTCCAAATAAGTCCTGATTGAATTTACATGTAAGATAATGCATTTATTTCATTGGTCTCATAGCAGGTTATGTAGGTTAGTTCATTGCTGGTCATTTAATTCTGGCCTTTACAGCTTTATTGACCTTCGCTAGACTAAAATGCAATCACTTTCAGTTAAGTGTCACAATAGCAAACACAAAGTACAAGGAAGGTCATTTTGCTCTAGCCTTTATCTTTCATGAGAACTCTTTACATTATATACTTATGAAAATGTGAGGGATCCAAACAATTATTCTGATAGGCAGGCAAATCATTATGAGAGATAGCTGACGACATCGTTCCAGGAATGAGAAACAGAAATTGGGAAATGTGCAGCCTATGAAAATGTTTTATTGCCTAGTTAAAAGAATAAATGTTTACGTGCGGAACATGTCATGGGTTTTTATAGTAGGTACTGAAACATGACCTTTCAGGGAGACTTAATAATAAGTGTTAGTTTATTTGAGCAAAACAAATTATATAAACTTTTGTGGAAAGCAAACTGGAATGTGTGTGAAAACAGGTGAAAAGTGTTGAAAGTTTTGAGAAACGCGTCTTTGTTTTAAGAACTGAATGAATTGTCAGGGAAGTCTTGCCAACTGAATCAATTATAGAGTGTTAGCAATTAAGAAACCTGTAATGTGATTGGAACATGATTGAGTTGGAGGAGAGGAGTTTTCTAAATTGTATAAGCAGGTATTGGCTTAAGTTTTACTTTCAAAGTCAAGTGATCTTACCCACAACATGTATTTAAATGTGTCTATTGTTTCTGGTTATTGATGTATCACAGGAAGTAAAATGAGGAAACAGGAACAAAAATAAGTGTAAAATGGAAGTTCCCTGAAATGTGGCAAATGCTAGTGTTGTAATTCTTCATTTATGATGCTTATTGTCTCATTTCTACAGCTCAAATGTTCTCAATAATATACTCTACAGAGACACATCTAATCTATTGATTTGAACACATCTGATTCACTGTCTGTTAAGCAAGATTACCTTTTGTCATTCGTCAAAAGGACAGGACACAGAAAACTGGGATGAATAATTGTGCTTCAGAATAAAAACAGGAACAAGTTCTTATAGTTATGGTATAAACGTGACTGTTGTACAGCTGCAGTATTGATGAAACATTTTGACAGCCTATAAGAATCTACAAATCGATTTTAGTAAAATAATAAAATAATCCCATGCATGAATCAGATCAAATAGTTTGGGTTCCATGTTATAAAGTAAAACAGTTTTAAAGCATGGGAATCATTCAGTATTAAAAATAGTAGTGCACAGTGTACAAAATAAAATTTAATTTAAAATAATAAAACTAAATTAAATTAAATTAAAAACTTATTTATTTAAGCAGTTTTTTAGGAATGTATCTGAATGTTGTTGTTTGTTTCTGAATATAGTTTAAGTTTAATAATTCACTCATTTATGATGTTTGTTAAACATAGACATCAGTGATTATACATCTTCACTTCCTTTTGGCAGTTAAAAAATGCATTCTGAGTTCAGATCCACTGGGAGGTGTTTTTCCATGACAAGGAAGCCAATTATTTTCACACTAAATATATCAGTCCTTCCTTATTGTTCTGGTTTAAACGGAAGTGTCTGTTAATGTAAACAAATAACAAACGAGTGTCGTTAGAAACATGTTTAACGCATTCTCATTATGATATTGCATAGTTGACAGAGACTGTACACCATCTCAGTGATTCAAACATAATGCAGAATCTCAAAAAGAAGAAGAAAAAAAGAATTCCGTTAAACTTGTTCACTTGAGTTCTATTAAGATATTATATTATTTAAAAAGGCACAAGGAAGATGAGGAATAGATATGAGCAGTCCTTTCATGTTACACTGAGCAACATACAGTCAAACAAAAGCTTCAATATAGACCAGGGATTTTCTCCTAATTTAGTAAAAGCTATGAGGTAATCAGAGCAAAGCAGGATTTTGTTTTATTTTTCATGTCGACAACCTGCATTACCCTATAGGCCTTTTGACATACAAATGTCATATGGAGGGAATGACACAACTTTCCTTGTCGTGCAATATTGCTTTCTCTGCTAAAAAATGTTTTTATGATGTTATACATGTTTGTGTGGGTTTGGAATAGCAGGGACCTGACACATATCACTGAGAGCTGTTATCGGTTGTTTTTGGTTCACCTAGAGCAGATGGAGGAGGGTTTGACCCCTGATGTTGTTGCAGTGGCCAGAGAGCTCTCACAGGAGGAGGAGGAGGAGGAGGCAGAGTTAAGTCCACAGGCTTTGGTGGTTGGGGGCCTGCAATTTTTTAGTTGATATCTGTGTGCTTGAAGTGAAAGAGTTGGATTTGGTCCCAGCATTCACCAGTTCCTCCATTTTCTGTGAGAAGCTTAGAAGTGGAGATGCTGGAGAGATGGATAATATAGCTGGTGAGCGGGGCTCTGGCTGGCTGGTATTTCCAATGACTGAAATATGTTGTCCTGGCTTCCCTGGCTGTTTTCCAGAAAGCTGTCATTCAGTGCTGAGTCTTGTAGCTGTTCTGGTACATCACTGTCTGTCTGTGATGAGCTCTGTGGGCAGGGCTCAGCCGGGATGTTGTCCATGAGAAGTGCTTGTTGCGGCTGAGTGGGGTTATCAGTGTCCTTGTGGGATGTGTCAACCACATGAAGACTCGGCAGCTGATCTAAAGTCCTGTGGTCACTCATACTTTGTCCAGGTGTGTGTGTGACATTCAGGTTGAGTGGATTGGCACACACTACTGCAGCAGGCCAGAGGAAGAAATAGATATTGTCCTATAGCACTTTAGCAGCATGTGTGTTTGGGTGGATTGCCCCAGGAAAGGGGTTGTCGAAGAAGTTGGCTCCTTTTATACTGCAGGTTCTTGTAGCCATGTATTCTCCCCAATAATAAATGAAAACATGCTAGTTCCCCTTGCTGGGAATTGTCCACTGATGAACGACTGAACTTAAAGTCTTTGAAGTGTTTCAAAGGGTTCACTGAAATCTTACTTAAGGAGTTCTGCCTGCTCTTTCCAAATATCATTCACCCCCACATGGAGGATGATCTGATTTGCGGTCTTGTGCTTCATTAGAATGTTCCGAAGTTCCTTGTTCATATCAAAGATGGTTGCTTGAGGAAAGCAGCATGTAGCTGTAATCCTGCTACTGATGTTTCTGATAACTGAGTCCCCCACTATCAGAGTCCTGGGCTCGGCTGAGCTCTGAGCTGAATGCCGCTGTCTGCACGACCTTGAGCGCCTGTCGATATTAGCTGCTGGCTGATACAATCCATGTTCAATCACATTTGGGGATTCCTCAGCCACATACATTAATTCTTCAAATCTGTTCACAAGGTTTACAGGGGGTAGAAGAATATCAGTGTTTGCAAGCCTTTTCATAGCCGTATCTAGGGTAGAGGATGCCACGGCAATATGAGATACTCGTGAAAATCTGATGTCTCAAGTGCCTTTGGATCTCACCGGTTGTTTGTACCATTGATCATTGCAGCTTGAAGCTCAAGGAGTCAATCAATCATGCATGACAGTCTCCTTCATTCAAGTGACAACTCTCTGTTTGATCAGTTGTGCTCGGGACATGATACACCTTTATGGCTTTATAACATGCAGGTTGCTTGCCAGGGTAACAAAGGCCACTTGATACTCAGATCTTTGTTAGAAACCAGTACTAATTTAGAAACCTACAACTTTCCTGACAAGATGAGTGCTAATCTAATGCATGACGTAAATTGCTACAAAAAAAAAAAAAAAAAAAAAAAAAAAAAAAAAAAAACAGTTTGTGGCTTTGAACCTTTTGAGTGATGCATTTAATCTGTTATTTAAACAGTTTAATTGAGACAATTAAATAGCTGTTCTCATTGCAGTTTCTCACATACTTGGAAATTGTTACATGCATATTTGAAAGGTAATCAAATTATCACAAAAAAAAAAAAAAAAACACCAACCCCCACCGATCATATTTTCCATCAATTAAAAAAAAAAAAGCATTTCTTTCATACATTCAAATGACTCTTCAAACAAAATGAAAAAAGCATCTGGTGATTATGAAGCTGAATTTATTATCTCTATCTCTGATTATAATTGCATTAAAACTTCCTTGAAATGTTAAGATATAAGAAAATTATTACAATTAAAAATAATATCAACATTTAGCAGCACATAAAATGAGAATATGAATATGAAATGGTAATAATCTAAATGTTTCATAAACACTGTTAAAACTGTAAAATAATAATAATGGCTTTGATGTATAAAGGTAATGTATAAGACAATAGCTCGTGTATTCTTATACAAAGATTTAAAAACTCCTCAGTTTCCACCATTCAAGTTGATAGAAGGGAAGGGAAAAATAAGCATTTTCTATTTTAATATTTTAAAGTGTAATTTATATTTATATATGTGATGGCAAAGCACAATTTTCAGCATCATTACTCCAGTCTTCAGTGTTTCGTGATCCTTCAGAGCATTCTGATATGCAGAAACATTATTATGAACAGCGTGTTAGCATTTGTTAACCATTTATCTTGACATTCACATTTCCATCCATGTTTCTATTTGCATCTATTACCGGTTTCTTTTCTCTCTCACTTTTTACATCAAACAACAGTGGTAATTCAGAATAATTCTTCATTCACCGTAATGGCTAATTCTCCCGCTTTTGATGTTTGTTACAGTATCACATCAGACAGTGCACTATAAATCCCCTGAGGAACAGCTCCACTCATTCTCTACTTTAGGACAGGAAGAATTGTATAAACTTTTTAAATCATCTAAACAAACAACATAAATGTTAGACCCTATTCCATCTAATCTCCTAAAAGTAGTTCTTCCAGAAGTCATAGATTCACTTCTGACTATTATTAATTTGTCATTGTCATTAGGATATTTCCCCAAAACCTTCAAACTGCTTGTCAGTAAGCCTCTTATCGATAAAACACAACTAGAATCCAATGAACTAGTTAATTACAGAGCGATCTCGAATCTTCTGACTGGATTCTGTGAGGACTTCCAGTCAGGATTTAGACCGTATAATAGTACTGAGACTGCTCTCCTTAGAGTTACAAATGACCTGCTCTTATCATCTGATCGTGGATGTATCTCGCTATAAGTGCTATTGGATCTTAGTGCTGCGTTCGACACTATTGACCACAACATTCTCTTGAACAGACTAGAAAACTTTGCTGGCATTAATGGAAGTGCATTAGCATGGTTCAACTCGTATTTATCTGACTGCCATCAATTCATTGCAGTGAATGAAGAGGTATCATATCGATCATAAGTGCAGTATGGAGTACCTCAAGGCTCAGTACTAGGGTCACGCTTTACATGTTACCTCTGTGAGATATCATCAAGAGGCATGGTGTTGTCTTTCACTGTTATGCTGAAGATACTCAGTTCTATATTTCTTCACTGCCTGGAGAATCATACCAATTTGGAAAATGAATGGAATGCATAGTCAATATAAAAACCTGGATGATGAGTAATTTCTTACTGCTAAATTCTGAAGAAAAAAAAAGAAAAAAACAGATGTGTTACTTGTTGGACCTAAACCCTCTGCATGTAATAACCTAGAACACTGTCTAAGACTTGATGGCTGCTCTCACAATTCTTTGTCAGCAGTTAGGAACCTACAACATTAATATGTAGAACCAGTTATATTTAGAACCTTGGCATCCTGAAGAATCCTTTTAATACTGAAATGGTTCTTTGTGTCAGAGTTTAGGGTTCTTTATTCCTGCCTTTTGTTTTTTAAATCTGTAACTGTCAACACTCTGCATTATCAAGTTTCTGGAGTTTAGTGATCCAACTAAAATTACACATACTGTCAACACACTCTCAACATGTAAATTATTTCATTCCTAAATTTAAATGCAAATTTAACTTTAAAATTGTATCTGGTTTTCAAACAAACATGTTCTTTTCTATTCTTTTTTGATCACATGTAAGTGGCTGAGGATACGCATCTTCTCCACTAAGTAACAGAGACATTGATTGTATAATCCATATTGTTAGAATTTTAAATAATTATTTGTTTATTACTAACAGAGGCTACTCTAAATATGTATCATTAGGTCTACTGAGTTTCTGGAGTTCAGTCATCCAACTACACAGACTGTCAACACACCCTCAAAAGGTAAATTGTTTCTTTCTTAAAACGTCTATAATTTTTAACTTTCATATTGTAACAGTTTTTTTACAAATCATATTGTTTTCTCTTTTCAGTTTAAGAGAACACGTAAGTGTGACCAGCCCTGTTCAGTCCTCCTCATCAATAAGTAACATAAATATTTAATTTATGATCCTTTTTTTTTTTTTTACAAATGAAAGGAGACACATAGTATACCGCTAATAATTGTTAGATCACTGTAATTTTTGCAACAAATCCAAATGTCATGAAAAAATTAAAGTACCTAGATTTTTGTTGCTGTTTTTATGTAAAACTCTAATGGACACTGCAGGATATTGTAATATTAGGCAGATAGTAGGAGTAAAAAAAACTATATTAATAAAAAACAAATACAAATAAATAATGACAGAAATATTAATATACTAATATGTATGAAAAAAGTATCATTAAAAAGGTTATTTGTAACATCATTAAGGTCCTAGATAGCATTTTCAAATCATGTTTCTTTATGGAACCCTAAAAAGGGTTCTGCTATTGTTACAAGCTGAAGAACGCTTTTCTGGTACTGTTTAGAAACATTTTTTCTTAAGAGTAGTTGTGCTGCTTGATAGCAATCTTTCCATCGAAAGCCAGATTTGTAAAACTGCATTTTTCCATCTAAAAAATATATCTAATACCATGTCCACTGCGTTCTCAAAACTCTGGCAAGAGTTAGAATATCAAAATCAACTGCGGACGACAGATCCTTTTCCTATTTAACGCCCAAACTCTCTGTAATATTGTTCGGGAGGCAGACACACTCTGTCAGTTTAAATCTAGATTAAAGACCTATCTCTTTAACCTGGCCTACACATTACACACTAACAAATTTCTTATATTCAAATCCGTTAAAGTATTTTTAAGCTGCATTAATTAGGTAAACTGGAACCGAGAACACTTCCCATAACACCCAATGTACTTGGCTTGCTACATTGTTAGAATGGCATCTATTCTAATATTATTCTGTTTCTCTCTCATTCTGAGGTCACCGTAGCCACCAGATCCAGTCTGTATCCATATCAGATGTTTACTGCAGTCACCCGGATCCAATACGTATCCAGACCAGATGGTGGATCAGCACCTAGAAAGGACCTCTACAACCCTGAATGTCAGCGGAGACCAGGACAAATAGATGAGCCCCAGATACAGATCCCCTGTAAAGACCTTGTCTCAGACGACCACCGGGATTCTTCTGCACAATTTGACTGAGCCTGGATTCTCCCAAGGTTTTTTCCCCATTCTGTTAGCGATGGACTTTTGGTTCCTTGCAGCCGTCGCCTCTGGCTTGCTTAGTTGGGGACACTTAATTTCCAGCAATATCGTCGACTTGATTGCACAGATAACATTTAAACTGAACTGATAAACCACCTTTTTGCATTATTGATACTATTTTCCTCTTTAATGCTGTTCAGTTGCTTTGACACAATCTGTATTGTTAAAAACACTATTTAAATAAAGGTGACTTGACTTGAAAAGTTGTGCTGCTTAATTTTTTTTTGGGGGGGGGGGCACAGTGATATAAAGTTTATTTGATAAATAGAACATTTGAAATAGAATATAATTTTTTGTAACACGATTTACTGTCCTTTTGGATCAATTAACTGCATCCTTGCAGAGTGAAAGTCATTTTGCTAAAGAAAAAAATAATACTAATCCCAAGAGATGAAAAATTAACCAGATTCGTTCATTCATATTCAAGGGCAAGTTGCTATGTGTGAATGGTTGTGAACCTCAATGAACTTATAGGCCTTGAAAACCAAGTTGTGCTGGACTGGGTACAGAGCTATAAAAATCTTAAACCCACAGTTCACGCTCCACCCTGATAATACACACATTACCTCATGATGGTGCAAGTGATGTGATACCAAGAGGATTTTTTTTTATTTTTTTCAACTTAGAAAGGTTTGCCTCTTTGTAATTAGAGTAGGCTAATTGCTCTGATTGTCGCCCAGGCATGTACCCTGAATTATGGTCACCCTGATGATAGAGCAAGACTCAAGATTAGACTCAAATTCACTCCTACTTCTGCATCAGTGCCTCAGAACATCAAGTCCACTTACTTGAGCCTCTCAGCTCAAAAATAAAATAAAAAATGGGATGTTTACCAAACAAGATACTGAAGGGGCGGATCTCTAACAGTATCATATATAAAAATATCTTGTAACATCACACACTAGAAAAAATACATGATTCCAGAAACATTGATCTCAGCATTTTTATTTTTTTCTAATTAATAATAAAGTCAACATGGACAGGTATAGCCCTGTGTATCAGATCACAAGAATCTGTGATGAAATAAGACAGGAGAGAAAAAGATAATTAGCTACAAATTTGGCATGGTGACAAAAAGGGGGGAAAAATAAAACAAAACAAAAAATTTACATGCAAAAAAAAAAAAAAAAATTGTAGTGTTATTAACTATGTAAACAAAATAAATACTTTCAGGAATATACAGCAAGAAGCCAAAAAGAAAACTGACAGATTGATGGCTGGCATTATTCAAGCCACACAGGATTTCATTCAAGGCTTAACAGTGTCTGCGGGGGCTTTACACACTGAACCAGAAATTATATTTCAGCTGTGCTTCACATCAAATCATAAAACAAATTACAGAACAAAACTGCAGGGCACAGGATGAATTTAAAACAAAAGTATATGCAAAGTGAATTGACAGCCTGTGCATCTAAATTAAATTAGATTTCAATTCATGGCATCTTTGGATCTCCTTGACCTTAGTTACTGAAACAATACTAAACTTACCAACTTCAAGAACCTTAAGTTCAGAAAATTGTCACTGAAAAGGTAAGAAAACAGGACATCCTACAATAAAAAAAGACAAGTTTAATGGCAAAGGGACTATTTGAGGCGTTTCTTAACGGTAGCCACATCGGTCATGCTACATACATAGTCACTCTTTGATATCCCTGCTTCTGTGACCAGTGATATGAGGTATAAAACATCAGCTATGGTGATTTCATTTCAGTCATCACACTCCTCATTAATGTGATTATTACTACTAACATTATTGTGAACGGAGTACCCCCCAACCTTCCTAAATGAGTCCTAGTGGTCAGTTTGTGTTCCCTAAGAGCCGTCCGCCTGTCAAACAAACTAATTGCATGTGGTTCTGTCCTTTTTTGGGGGATCGGTGGCTAAAACACATGAAAGAAGGAACAACATTAGATGACAGTAATTCAAGGACAGTATAACAGCAGCCAACAGTGCTGATGGAAGACAGTTATTGATCGTTTAAAAAAAAAAAAAAAACAATAATACTTGTACAGTACAAAATCAAACGCATAAAAATGTAGTTCAAGGTAATACTTTGCCCTGCATGCACGCTGCAATAAGTTTTCTGAATTCCTTTTGGACTGTTAAGTCAGTAATATTTCGGACCAATACTATATAAATTACTAAGAGCCTGACTTTTTACAAGTCGCCTCTGGTGAAAGGCTTGGTACAACAGGGGCCATTTTAACACGAAGCATATTTTCCCAAGCCAATACTCTTGAAATAACCCCCCCCCCCTCCATAACCTGCCCTATATCCATGAGAAGCTGGGAATAAAATATTAAAAAGACACCCTACGCTCCCACCCCAAGAAAAGCCCACCCTTAATTCCAGCAAACACGACCATTGAAACTAAAGTTATCCATAAGAAAGACCTCATCATTGGTCTTGTCAACATAACCTACGCTTCCTAAAATGAATCCCGCCCCTTTTCTGTCCACTGCCCCCTTTTTAAAAACAGCATGTCAGTTACACAGTTCACATTCTGTGTGATCAGCCTGGGTAGTTTCATTCACCTTGTAGAATAAACAGGATCAAAAAAGTGCTAAATGGGATTCTTTCTGACGAAGAAGAGAAAGGAGGAGTGGATGGAGGGAGAGAGGGATGAGCAAGCCAGACAGGCACAGAAGAATCCCATGGTTTGGCCTGTGCCAACAGGCACTTACACGCTCGCATGCAGTGCCCTCTAGTGTATAGCTCTTGGCTTCGCAATCTAAGGAATAAAAAAGAAGGACAAGGCGAAGGGGCTTTACATGCTGTCAGTCACAGGCCTCCCTTCACAAACTCAATCCCTCTTTATCTCCCTCCGAGTCACCTGCCAGTCCAGTCTCAAGAAAGAGTATATGTTATTTTACATACAGATATTCTTATAAATATATATTTATATATATATGGCCCTTACTGAAAGACAATGTGAGTATTTCACATTGACAAAAGTACCATAATCTCTATACAGCTAAGTGGAAAGTGGTGTCAGTGTAATTTAACAGGCAGCGCTTTAGTCTTCTACTTGTTGCACTTATTCAGAAGAATAAAAATAAAAAAAATCTCCCGAAAAAGCTCTTTGTATTTGCAAAACGTCTGCCTCTTGGATGAATGCTTGCTACCCTTCTGGATTTGCCGTCCACACATTTTCCTGAGTTATACTTGAATCACTGTAACAGACGATTTCAGTTCTGGGCAACTCCCTGCCATTGCTTTTTCATAGTTACTTTTACATGCTTGTGAATTCAATTGCTAAAATGTACGTGAATGACTTTTGGAAAAAAATTAAGCAGAACTAATTTTGCATTTTTGTCTATTGATCAACAGAGCGGAACTAAAAGTCTACGGAGCATTAACAAAGGAAATTGAAAAACAGAAGAACGTAATAATGCAAAATGCAAGCCAAAGGAGGGCGAAATTTCATATTAACAATGGCGGTGAGAAAAACATTTCTTAAAACCTTGACAATTTCATTGAAGTATGAGAACTAAATAATAACAATAATAATAATAATAACAATAACAACAACAACAACAATAAAGACAGCATGACAAAATAAAACTAGGGAACCTCCATCTGAGCATCTAGGCACATGAGCCCGTTCACCTGTAGCTTTGGCTTGTTGGGGTTTTGGAGCCACTGCTGACTGGGTCGCTGGCGTCAGCCAAGAGATTGCTATACCCTGAGAATTCGGAGACTGATGTGTGTAAGTGGTGAGTCACCTCTCCCCCCGAGTCACTGCTGAAGGCCAGGGACACTCTGCCCCCTTTAAACTGCGCCCCGAAAGCCTGGGCAAAGTTCTCGATCTGATAAGGAGCCTTGGCTGGGTCCAGCGTGGCCAGGTCCTGGGAGGCAGCCAGGGAGAATCCTCCAGTGGTGGCTGCGGCTCCGTTTTTCGGCCCTTGTGTTTCCTTCGGACCGCCCAGGTCGAGAGGCTGAGGTGTGATCTGGTAGGCGTTGGTGTTGGGGGTGTGTGGAGGCGGCGGAGGGGAGGTGTGCTGCTTCTCCAGCTGTTCGGTGAGCTCCTGGGAAGGTGTGAGCTGCTGCGTGTGCGCAGATGGCTCCAGGCTGCTCAAGTGGAAGCCCGTTGGAGGCGACGAGCCCTCGAGGAGACCAAAGTGGGACTTTGGCACAGACAAAAGGGAGGGCGAAGACGAGACAGGATGAGAGAACGAGTACTCCAGAGGGGAGGAAGTATACACATGCTTGTCTGACAAAAGCGGGCTAGGGCCTGTAAATGGTCCCGTGGTAGTCACGACAGATCCAGGACTGGAAACCAACGGGAAGCTTGCGCTGTGACTGGTCCTCTCTAGCGCCTGTAGGAGAAAACGTGAGTACTCATGCATGATTACGGATTTGTCGCCACCATTGGGACTCGACAGGGCATCCTCGGTTCCCAGCGGGTCTGTAGCATCTGTGGCGGCTGGCTGGAGCTCCACGTGATGGGGATCGGTGATGTCAAAGGTCACGTCAGACTTGTGAGCGTAGTGGTCCAACAAGCTCTGGAGAACCTCATCTGGGATACCAGACTTGTCCTGCTTTATATCTCCCAGAGGGGACGCGTCCAGGAGGCCCAGTGTGGCGTCACCATCTAGGACCCCAGAAACGACACCCTGGATGACCGTCGGCTGCGACTGCAGGTGACTGACGCCTACATCATAGTCTGAAGCTCCAGAAGCATTGCCCCCATTGTTTGGCACATGGAGGTATCGCCTCTTCTTCAGAAACTGCATTGCATCATCATAGTTACTGCTGCTGGGACCAGCTTTGGCCGCTTGACCTGGAAGAAGCCCGAGGCTCTCCAAGCCTCCTGCAGGCAACTCCATGCCTCCTGGCTTGGTCTGATCCATGGGGTGAGTATTTTTCTCCAGGGACTTCCTGTTCCCCTTCTTAAAGACCATCTTGGGAGCCCGGCCGTGTTCACTGTGCATGCTGGAGCCCGGCTGAGCTGAAGATGAAGTTGTTGATACCCCAAAGTCATGCACCCCGTAACCATCTGCCCCCTGACTATGCGTCGCTCCCATAGACCCGGATGACTTTTTACGTTTTCGCTCACCCCCCTCACCAGCATTTTTTGTCTTGCCCCGTTTGCGGCTGGGCGTAGCTGCATTTCCCTGAGAGATTCTGTAGCTGCCGTGTTCTCCGTCGCCTGCTGAGCCCAACTCGTGCTCTCCCCCATCCACACCCTTTTTGATGGCATCTCCACACGTCCGCTTGTGCTTCAGCAACCGGTCCGTTCTGGAAAAATACTAAAGGAGGAAACACAAATGTGAGAACACTGCTGCTCAACAGAAAGGGTTGAAACTCGTGCATGAAACGCACCTGTTGGCAGGTGTCACACTTGTATGGCTTTTCTCCACTGTGAGTTCTCTTGTGTCTTTCCATGTGATACTTCTGAATAAAACGCATGTTTGCACTGATCACAGCTGAATGGCTTCTCTCCTGGAAACCGGACATCAATGAAAGGAAAGATCAGTTGTGCACCAAACAAATCTGGCTTGCAAATTTTTATGATGAAAACAGAAGTGGCTGTGAAGCATGATTTACATCTTCCCAACAAATAAGCCGGATATGAGGAAATGAAAGCTGAAGTGTGAACTTGAAGAACTTACCACTGTGGATCTTCTCGTGTCTCTGTAAGAGGTATTTCTGAATGAAGCTCATGTTACACTGAGTGCAGCGGAAAGGCCTCTCACCTGTAAATGACGGAGTTCACATGTTTATATAAAGACATCATGATGGTTTTTAATGAGGTCCATACACTTCTAAGTCTGAGTAAAATAATTGTATCAATTACAACTGAATCTAAAGTATTATTTAGCAAACCTATCTGGCTGCTGTTAAAATAGTAGTTTTCAACCATTTAGACTCCAAGGGCCTCGGTTTGTATAAAATACTTTTTTTTTTTTTTAATTATGAGTAATCGCATCCAAGATTTTGTGTCTGTTTACACAATGTGTGTGTATATTTACATGTACATTATATAAACACACACATTAACATACATAAAAATACACACACACAAAAGAGTCCTTTCTGGTTCTCGAATCTGATTGGCTGACAAGAGTGCAATATTACAGTGATAACAGTGCTCCTCCAACCATTACACCCTTTGTGTCAGTCTGCTTTCAGTCTACTTGTCGTTTTTCTCACAGGAAGTGTCATGGCAGATGCCCAGATCTACTCAATTTAAAAATAATACTGCTTTTTCTGTCATGGAATGTATTTTTTTTTTTTTTTTTGCCATATACAAATAGCTTTTTCGCAAACCTATTTTCATGATAAATCCTTTTAAATCTTTAAGAAATGATTCAAACAGTTTATTCAAATGTAATACAAAAAGATTTGCACTTTTGTGAACTTGACAAACCAGCTATTTTAGAACGCAAGTACCCTTAATCTCTACTTAATACTGGCTGTTAATCCTTGGAACAAATTGTTTGTGATGACACGGTGTGCACAGGCCAATCTCTACTAGCATGTGCACGCTCTGTTGTGTGAGTGTAAAGGCATGCTGACCTGTGTGTATAAGCACATGTCTGCGTAAATGATAGGAGCTCCGGAACGCTGCATTGCAGTGCTCACAGATGTGCGGTTTGGAGTTTGGAGACAAGCTCCCTCCATCTTGATCCAGCATCATTGACTGCAGAAAAAAATATTTTCAGCATTAGACAACACTACTATTAATTTATGTAGGGAAATCTTTTTCACATTTTAACAATAAGCACAGCAGTGAATAATAAATCAGTTTTATGTTGATGAAGTGTTTTTGTTTGCACCTTCGACTCTCCTCGTTTCCTCCGTGTCTTGCCCTCCTGTCCCTCGCCGTTTGACCTTCGACCTTTCCTCCCTGAGGATTCCTTTACCAGCCGCCCTGACAGCTGGAAGGATAACAAAGGAGGAGCAGACTAAATAAAAGACCACAAAATCCCATTCAAACACAACATTTGTGAAGCCAAAAACGTTTTTTCTTTTTGTATGCATGGCATATTGAGACTCTGCCATGTTGAGATTTTTGGGGGGATTGTTTTTTTTTTTATTTTTTGTTTTTTTTTATTGAAACAAACGCAGATACAGAACATCTACAATACGAACATAATAGATGAGAGACTAGTTTGAATATTAAAAGTATTGGCTAATGTGTAAGTGGCAGAAGGCAGGGTGGTAAACCTGTTATTTAGGAGTCTCTATATCTATCCCTCGAGAATCAATGACACTTTCCCTTTTTCGTGTCCATCTATGGAAAAACACCATGTGGATTATTGACCAGCTGCACATCTGAATAGTGTCTCACATTTGGGCAGTATAAAACACCAGATCGGCGAGAAACACACACACACACACACACACAAAAAAAACACCCATGTTGAATGGAGATTAAAATATGAATTGTCCATGTGACACTCATTGTCCTTCAGATTCAGAAGGCTATGGCATATTTGACAATAGAGCGAGAAAGATATGACATTTTAAATTGGCTAGCCAAAACATATTTTACTTTTTGCTCTAGTCTGATGTCTTTAAAATGACCTCTACTTTAACAGAAAAAAGCATGAGGAAGAGCAACTGGGATAGATTAACCAACCAACCAGATACAAAAGACAGAACAAAGACATCTTGTGTGATATTCTTTATGTGCTGCTAGAAATAATCGTGAATTAGCATGAGTCATCATTTTATTAATGTAATCACAGCTGCCGTTGGCTACTGCACAAAGACAGAGCCAGATGCAGTGTCTCAATGCTTCAGCCTGATTTCCTTTCCAATCATCGGTGCTGGTGAGACGATCAATAACCCCTTCTAATGATTAAATGGCTTCACTGCCCTTATAACCTCGGAAAGGACTTAATTATCACAGTATCACATGCAAAGGTGCCGTTTTTAATTTCCGCGCACACAACTGCATGAGTCCCGTTGCATTTGACCTAGTCAAACCCCTCAATCATCCACAGAAACAGGATGACATCACTGACAGGAAGGACCATTATTTTCTGTCCTACAGTAATATTGTGAAATCTGCCCTCAGCTTGGCTTGGGATAGACTTCCACAGACCTTAAACACAAACTTGGCTTAATTTAAGAATCTAGGGAATTTGGAAATTTAGATATCAGAAAAAAAAAGAAAGAAAAAAAAACACCCATGCCCTCTAAAATTCAAGAAAAATAACCATTAGATTACTGATGTGGGACACCCACTACTTAGCACAAGTTATGAATTAAAGAGATTTCTTTATTTATTCATTCACTGATTGAAGATTTATGGTGCTAGTGATTGAAGATTTATGGTGCTAGTACGCGTAGTAGCTGTTATTGGCTAGGGAAAACCCTATGATACCTTCTTAAATATCTGAGACTATATAAAAATCTCTGAAACTCTTTCTTTTAACACTTTCTTTAGATTAGCACCAAAAGCTGTGCAAATGAAATTATAAAAAAAAAAAAAAAAACATTGACACTGTCAACAAAAATATATTCCATTACAATTAAAAAAAAATTCCTTTTGAGATATTTTCCTTTAATAGAATAACTACATTCTTAAAAATAAGGTTCCAAGAGGGATTTCGTTTTTTTCTGTTTTCAGCAATGCCATTGAAAAACCATAGAACCTTTTAGTTAATAGTTCAAAGAACCTTTACTTTCCTTAATGTGAAGAAAACTTTATAATCTAACATTTTTCCACTAAAGAAGCTTTTGTGAAATGGAAAGGTTCCATGGATATTAAAGAACCTGTAACTTTCATAGTGTAGTGATATTGAAAGTAGGGAAGGGAAGTTCAGTAAAATATGGAATCTAGGAAATCACATGATGAGGATGCATAACATTTTTATAACAGCACAAGTAATAAAAGCATTCCTTGGTGTAATTAGCAACCACCCAGTCCAAGTATATTTTTACAAACAGACATGGGCACACTTACGTTTCCCAGACTGAGGTCTTGCACCATCAGGTTCTGATGGTTGCCCAGCGAGACCTCCAGCAACTCTCCTCCACTTCGTACTCCAGCTCCAGCTCCACCTCCCGGGTAGAGAGGCAGCCTGTAATCATGTTCAGAGACCTTCTCCTGTTTAATGCCCATGGCATGAACGTAATCTCCCATGCTTCCCATCATCCCTCCTATGCCACCTCCACCACCCATGCCTCCAGCACTCAGCCCTCCTCCTCCACAGTCCGGTGAGTCCCTCTCCTTCTTCAAGATCATTTCGTGGGGCTGCAGGTCAGCCATAACGGTTTGACTGGCCAGCCGGGTGAAGCTAGTAACAGGGGGCAGGTGACTGAACATGAGCATGCCCGGACCAAAGCCTGGCTCCATTCCACCGTTAGAGCGGAGGAACTCATTGCCAAATTTGTCCTGGATCAGGCTCATGTTGAAGGCGCAAGGCTCAGAGTGTTATCACACTCACGCTGATTCTGGAACGGGGCAACAGGGTCTGCTTCAATGCAAGGCCACCTCACTCATCCTAAACACATAAAAAGAGACCAAATAATGATTTGATTACAGTGATTCTTTACATACATGAAGTGCTCACCAACTGTGCCTGATTAGGCAAATAGAAACACAATTATTTTTAATACACAATATACGGAGTAATAAATGAAAATAATGTGAAATGTGAAATAAATTATAATATATTTGTTCACAAAACTCACTAAAGATGTATTTCTTTTAAACATTGTGAAATATTACTACAATTTAAATGAACTGTTGTCTATTTTAAAATGCTTGAAAAACATTTCTTTTAATATCAATGTTGAAATAGGTTGTGCTGATTAATATTTTTGTGGAAACAAAATATTTTTTTTTTTTTTTACAATGTAAGCCTGACTTTAAATGTATCCTTAATGCATAATTAATATAAGTATTATTATTTTTAAATGATACTTGAGTATACACACACACACATACATACATACATACACACACATATATATATATATATATATATATATATATATATATATATATATATATATATATATATATATATATATATATATATATATATATATATATATATAAAATGTGTGTTTTTGTGACATATCAGGACACAACTCTGCATAGTGACATGGGTATTACACAGGTATTACAAGGAGAGGGTGACTTATGAGGGCATAACCCATGTCCCCATTTTTCAAAACGCTTATAAATCATACAGAATGAGTTTTTTTGAGAAAGTAAAAAAATGCACAAAGTTTCCTGTGAGGGTTAGGGCTAGGTGTAGGGTTGGTGAAGGGACATAGAATAAACAGTTTGTACAGTATAAAAACCATTGTCTATGGCATATCCCCACTTTTCACAAAAACAAATGTGTGTATTTGTGTGTGTGTGTAAATGCCATTCTGCTCTAGATATCAGTGTCAACAGTTTAAAAAAAATAACAATACAAATTCAATCCTGCCGTTATTTTAGTATTTCCTTATTATTTTAAAGCGACATTGCTGAGAAGCAATACAATCTTGGTTGTAAAAGTAATTTACAGGTGGCCAATAAAAGTTGTAAAAGCTGAAAATTAAGTTTCAAAAGCTGCAAGAGTGTGAATGTGCCATGGACAACCACGTCAGTCATGTTTGTGTGAAGACTCCGATGCCTACTGCATCCTTCTGAGTGCTTCTGTAATTTGGAATGTTTTCATTTCAGGTTTCTGAGGCTCTTCAAAACCAGGTCACTGTGACAAATGTTTGTAACAAAATGAACACTGTATGATGCTTTCCAAATTCATGGAAACCGTGAAGCATGTGATGCAAGCGAGTGATGTGATGATCTTTAAAAACAAATGTAGAAGCAGGAGCTGTATGCTCTTTTGATCCAGCTAACAAGTGCTTAAACTGGATTAATCAGAGGTTTGTGGGGCAGACATAAAAAACATGTCAACCTCTCTTCAGTTTACTGTGCTTTCCATTTCCTCCTTTTAACACACAAACAACAACCTAGGGGAAACAATTCACTAATGACTTCTAAAGAGAAGTACTGTTAAGTACTCATAAAGATAAGGAGTAATTACAATAAGAGTGAAGCAAACAGCTCAACATTAGGCTTTCACTTTCATTTAATGTGCTTCAGAAATAAATAATATTTGTATGTATTTTATTTTTAAATGAGAGACATTACCTGGCTATAGTTTCATGGCATGAAAGCATCTATTCAGACTCAATGTAAACATATCAAAAATCACACATGCACAAGAAATCTCTAAATCATTTTGTATGTTTTTTTATTTTTTATTTGTATCATTTAAAAGATTATGTATGTTTTTGCATCTTGCAGAAGTTTGAATTTGAGAGAGAGAGAGAGAGAGAGAGAGAGAGAGAGAGAGAGAGAGAGAAAGAGAGAGAGAATTGACACACTACATGTAAACAATGTATAGTTTACTGTCAAAATTTCCTTTGGATTTTTTCAGCTTTTAAGAACTGCCAGGTTCTCTGGTAGTGGGTGGAACTAATGAGCAAACGATTATCTCATTGGCTGGTTGAGCCTATTATCGTCACCTATTATCGTCCCCGTTTTGATTTCAGCAAATCAGTTCAAGCGAATGTACACAACCTGATTAATATTCATAAATCCAGCAGCTCGTTAATCCTTAGTGCATTTCATATTGTTCTTATTAGTAGAATTCGTATCATTATTATAAGTATTTTTATTAGTCCCCCCCCCCCAATTTTTTACAGAAACACTGAATGACCAAAAAGCTCAACCACCTGTCCAAAGGTCAGTTAAAATGACTAATATGCATTCATACATGGTTATCAAGTTTTAATTCTAAATATTAAAGTTCTGTCATTAAATAATACAGAATTATTATATTTTAATGCTTGACTGACCGATGTTAAGAGTATACTTTAAGATATATAAAAAAAGTTCCATTTTACAAACATATATATATATATATATATATATATATATATATATATATATATATATATATATATATACACACACACCAGTCTGGGGAGTAAACTAAGAAATTTACTAGCCAATGGCGATTTAATTGCCAAGGTTTCCGTAGAGAGTTTCAAGGTGAAAAAAAATTACACATGCACAGACATTCACTTTAAGATATCATATGCAAAACAAACCGTCTGGTGTTTGCTCACATGCTGTATTTTTGAACGTTAAGGATTAAGAGCAAGTTATAAATATAAACATGGATGCTGTGCCCTGTGAACATGTCTAACATCAGGAATGTTAGTGAATTGTGGCCTGTGGAACATTCTTCTTTAACTGTGCAACGTGTGTGTTTATGTGCGTGTGAGAGAGAGACATTTGTTATTAGGCCTACATCAATCAACTGTGGTGGTTATTTTATAAGCAAGTATCATCAACTTTGAGGGCTGAAGAGTGAATATCCTGCTCTGACTAATTATGATTTTCTACAATTGACAAACTGGCTGTTGCAAATGCAGAATTACAAATGTAATCCGTCAGTAATGACCTAATCTAAAACCAATCAGTAATGATACGGATTCAAGTTTGGCAAACCTTAAGCAGCCAAAACTTAATTTCAGGACTGAAAGTAATGACTCAGACTGAGTCAGATGATGATTCAGTAAGCAAGTCATACAGGATAGGAACAACATGAGGGTGAGTAAATGATGACACTTTTCATTTTGGGTTGAACCATCGTCATTTAAAAATTAAATGGATTTACAAAAAAAAGAAAAAAGCTTCCCATCAATTTATCATAGATCCCATTATAAAATAAATTTGTTTAACAATTGTAAATGAGAGCTGGTATTTTGCAGAAATGTTTCCGTGTAAATTATGACAGGCACTATAGACTGGTTTCCATGTCTCACTCAATGTGTGTGTGTACATTTGCCAAGAGTACATCATGTTTCCGGGAAGTCAATGGCCAATTGCTCTTCTTTAGATTCCTGCGCCATCCGATGATTCATACTAATTCATTTCCCCTTAAAAGGCTGATGGATTGGATCTAAACCAGATGCTCTGGCATCCATGTCACTTCACATTTAAGGAAAAGATGAAGAATCAATAGGAGCTCGTTCATCACGTGGAGAATTCATGTCCAACATTTAATAATTAGATTCAAAACATCTCTATCTTTCTTGTGGTCCCATGTTTACTTGTATCAACAAATTTTAGGTGGAATATGGGTAATGTTAGTGTCGAGATTCACAGTGTGGTTAGGTTAAGGGTGGGTTTAGGTATTAAAATGTTTATATATATATATATATATATATATATATATATATATATATATATATATATATATATATATATATATATATATCAATTACATTCAGGTATTTTTAAATAATTAAAACCTATAACATGTGTACACAATATCTGCCCATCAAACGATTAATTTAAATGTTAGTACATAGCAGTAAAGACACTTAACATAAAGTGGGTCCAAACATATCGTGGAATAAAAAAAAGGCGAAATAAAGGAACACTTTGTCCTAGTAGATGCGTCTTTTATGTCGTTTAACCGCACGTAGCTCGCGTCTCTTTGTGTTGTGAGTGCGCGCAGACGGCACGCGACGCAGATGGTATGTAAATAGCTCGTGCATACGTTAGCCAACTGAGCTAGCTCATCAATCAGAGAGACATAAATCATTTATTTCACACGCTCAAATCAAAGCGATTCCTATCTTGGGACACAGTGGCCATATTGGCCAGAAAAAAACACACGACTCCGTGGCACGGGACCCTGAAGTCTATACTGTGGACGTGCGAGATTTACGTTTTTGTTAGTAAGGCAGGACCGTTATGGTGGGACCCATATTAATAACTACATGCCGATCACAAAGGGCCTCGCTGCTAACGCGCTAGCTCCATCCGGCTAAGCGACGCTTAATAAATAAAATACACTAGCAAAAGTATAGAGCGTGGAACGAGCACTCATATAATATGACAAATATAATAAAACATATGCAATAATTAACTAAAAAGCACTTTGCAAAGTCGAAATGTGCTTTTGTTTTACACCACACGTTCACAACAAGAAATGAAGACGTATAGAATATGGACAATGGCACTGCTGTGAGTGCGACAGCGCTTAGCCATAATAAACAGCCCCGTGCAACTCCTACGAACAATTGATGCTCCGCGTCAAGCTACGCGGCTACATGCTACACTGCGTTGCGCTTTGTTGTCTACCACGCTGGCGTGCGCCTCTCCGACGCTTCAAACTTAACGCAAAGCGGATCTCAGGGTTTCGCTTACCAGTGCATGTCCACCGTTGTCTCTCCGTGTGTGTATTTCCCCCCTCAATCAATCCTTTTAACATTCAGAGCCCAAACATTGTTCTCCCGCAGCTGCTGCTTTCCTCCATCTTGTCTGAGCGCGGGGAACTGTGGGTAGAGCCGACGGGTCCTGCGAGGAGACAGACGATGTGATCCAGGGCATTGGAGCAGCGTCCGATAATAAACTACCGCACAGAGGAGCACACACTAGACCTATTGAGACAGTTCAGCTTTGCATTATTGTACCAACGCACACAGTCTGTGGATAGGTTTCATAAATAGTCTACTTTTTGGCAACTTTTTCACACCCTTGCATTCACAGAGGAAGACGTTTATGCAAAGACTGTTTTTCACAATTTTCTCTTTGAAAACCTATTCCCCATCTTATTCTCCCAAGACTGTGTTTGTGTCTCAGAAATATGGTGGTATCCCGTTGGGTCTCCCAAAATTAGGACACAGCACATAGACCGTTTATATGGCTCTCAAATTAATAGGATGGCTGTGACACAATTCATTAAGCTAAAAAAAAAGGAAAATAATTCCTCAAATAGCCTCTTTATTAACTACTAGACTATCATAATTGCAAGCAGAAATTGTGACACTAAAAAAAGATCCAGATGGGGAAACAAATTCATGGAAAAATCAAAGCCTATTTTGAAGTCTAAGATTCTATATTGTATCCACTTTCCACAAAATGACAAACTACTGCAGCCAATATTTGTTTCTTTATTTTATAATTTGCTTTGCTTAAATGCCTGAAATATGTATGTGGCATAGGCATATATAGGGATAATACATTATTTCAATCTGAAAGTGTGAAATCTATCCTATCTCTGGACCAGATAAATGTGCACTGAACATTCTTTTCAGACGTTATAGTCTGACAATGTTCTGTCATAGATAGATCTGTGTTTTCATATGTGTTTAATACTTCACTGTATAATTCATTTGAAACACTGTTATGACTAAAATCAGACAGTAGTTCAATCATAACCAACCACAACAAACTCATTATAGAAAGACCTTTAAGCTCCAGACTAATCTTATCACAGACTGATTGTTCTATTTAAAATTAATGTATGCAACAGAATTCAAAATTAAAATGAAATATGCAATTATTACATAGGCTGTGCTATGAGTAAAGTTTATATATACAGTACAGACCAACAGTTTGGAAACATTATTATTTTTAATGTTTTTGAAAGAAGTTTCTTCTGTCTGCTCATCAAGCTTGCATTTATTTGATCAAAAAAAAAAAAAAAAAAAAAACAGTAATATTGTGAAGTATTATTAAAACTTAAAATATTAGTTTTCTATTTGAATATACTTTTAAAAAAAAAATATTCCTGTGATGCAAAGCTGTATTTTCAGCATCATTACTCCGGCCTTCAGTGTCACATGTTACATCCAGTCCATCACATGATCATTTAGAAATCATTTTAATATTCTGATTTATTATGAGTGTTGGAAACAGTTCTGCTGTCTAATATATTTGATGAATAAAAGTAACAGACCACTCAGTTCACTAGGATCGAGTCAGTTAGAAATAACAAGGGTTCACAAAAAAGGGGAGTCCTCCTTTAGTTACTATGCCGCCCGCAGCTGGAATCAGCTTCCAAAAGAGATCAGATGTGCTAAAACATTAGTCACATTTAAATCAAGACTTAAAACTCTGTTTAGCTGTGCATTTATTGAATGAGCACTGTGCAATGTCCGAACAGATTGCACTGTATTTTCACTGTTTTTTTTTTATAACTGTTTTAAATTCATTTTAAATGAGTCAATTTTTTAATAATTTAAAAAGTTTTAAAATTGCTTGTTTTATTCTTGTTATTATTTTTCTTAATTATTATTTTAATTTATTTTATGTAAAGCACTTTGAATTACCATTGTGTACGAAATGTGCTATATAAATAAACTTGCCTTGCCTTGTTATTGTAGCAGTTGAATCTTCTTTTTAAATTTAAACACGGGCCTACAGCTCATGACTGTTATTTAAGAAAACATGACAGGTCATGTGATATTATATAGATGTCATCAATTCTTAGAGATCATTCATTATTCAAGAGTTTGCATGTAATAATATGCTCACTGTTTCCATCATGCCTTTTTATTCATTCCTCTTTTTTTTTCTTTTTTGCCTTCTCATTCTTTTTTTCATTTCCAAATACGAAGGGCAGTGTAGCTGCATCTGATGTTATAATGTATTATGTTGTTTATTTATCATGGAGAAGAATATATATCAATCCCAAACTTCTATGCATCATCCACATGGGGCCAGTGAGAATCTGGAGGGGGTGACACTGTTCCTGTCAATCACCTATAGCATAAAGAGACCCTGATTCTTTTCCAGCACTGTTTTCTTCACTGTTGTTTAGTTATGTGTGCTCGGGTCTTGGTTATTGGATCACACTGCTTCATATTTCATTACTGCTATAACTCAATCCCCTGATAAATGTGTTTAATAATGTTTTTAATCTAAGTCAGAGACAAATACACAGCGTCTCCCCTAACAAGAGAGATGTTTTTTCATTTGTGTTCAGTATTCCTCAGAGCCAGAAGAGTTGTCATTACAAAAAACTATAATGATTTTTTTCTATAATGCACAAACAGATATACTGGCCTGGTGGCCTGATGGCTGCCCATGTATTTTAGATTCCCCAAAGGAGCAAACAGAGAGAGGAAGAGGATGCAGTTTCAGATTTCTCTGCAGTGAATAACTGCACAATAACCAAAAATAAGCATGCAATAAGACTGGTGGGAATATTATGTTCATGTGTCTCCACTGTCCAGAGCTGTAAGTTACAGCTACTTATAAAAAAGACACATAGTGCCTTTCTGTTAGCATTAACATCATCAGACACAGCGCTTTCTGACTAGGTGGCCTTTTACACAATTCGTCAAAAGAGCACAATGTGAGGTAGTTCAAATTTAGGAAAGGCTTTCTGTTAAACTAAGCATGATGATGTTACTGATGGCTTTAAGCACTTCAATCAGTTTGTTTAACCCTTTTCAAATAATCATCAATAAAAAGAGCATTAAAAATTAATTAATTAATTTTGCTAAGGGTGCTATATGAGAATGAAGGAATAAATGTTAATTAATGAATTAATAAATGTGAATTTATTTATTGAAAATAAATGTAAATTTAATATTAGTATGTGCATTTCTAATAAGGATTAAAATAAATGTAAGAAAATCAGTAAAAGTAATAAAAGTCTTATATTAAGACTCATGACTTTCAAATCTTTTGAAGTCATGGCCTAATGGTTAGAGAGTCAGACTCCCAATCGAAAGGTTGTGAGTTCGAGTCCCCAGCTGGCAGGAATTGTGGGTGGGGGGAGTGCATGTGCAGTTCTCTCTCCACCTTCAAAACCACGACTTAGGTGCCCTTGAGCAAGGCATTGAACCCCCAACTGCTCCCCGGGCACTGCAGCATAAATGGCTGCCCACTGCTCCGGGTGTGTGCTCACAGTGTGTGTGTGTTCACTGCTCTGTGTGTGTGCACTTCGGATGGGTTAAATGAAGAGCACAAATTCTGAGTATGGGTCACCATACTTGGCTGAATGTCACGTAACTTCACTTCACTTCACTTCACTTCACTTCACTTCACTTGAATGAACGGCTATCGTTTGTTTCAGTGAGTACTGTGTACTCACGCATCTCAGTCAGCAGATGGCGCTGTTAGTTTGATGAATTGACTTCGGAATAGCGTTCAGTTTTGAAGGGAAATTATCATTTTAGTTTTGCCCTTAATTACAGAAAAGACACTTTTAATTTTCCGCCTATATTAATACCAGCACGAAAATACTAAATAACGTGTCAGCTTTAACAGGACGCCAATGTAGTCGACTGAGTAGTGTATTGATTTCAACATTGAACTGGAAATCCAATCCAATCTTCCTCCCAATGCCGGGGAACACGCACACACACACACACACACACACACACACACACACACACACACACACACACACACACACACACACACACACACACACATCTTTTCCAGTGTAGAAAATAGTATTTCACTCACCCAAGCCCCCCTCCTCCCACCCACTCTCTCTTCTCTCTCTTATTCTCCTGTTCATATTATGTGCAGAGGAGCACAGAGAACACAACCCGTGCATTTCACACGGACATCCAGAGAAGAAGACAGACTAGTACAGAGATGCTACAGTAAACTGACATTATAGTAGCCACGCGTCTTCCTTACCGCATTTACAGTCCAGATTTACACGAGAAAAAAAAGTTGGCAAGAGAGACCTTGACCTGCCTCGCGACCTTTTTTCATCTGCTTTAGAAAGTGGAAGGCACCAAAGCTAGCAAATGCTACAGAGAAAGTAAGTTTCCTTTTTGTATTTTTAAGATAATCAACTCCCAAATGTGCTGAAGTCATGGCAGCGCTAAGGCGTAAATTTGGAGAGGACTACCATGTGGTGAACACGAACAGAGGCGCGTCTTTCCCGAGCGCGCCGGTCAAGAAGAAGCGCCAGCGTTTCGTGGACAAGAACGGACGCTGCAACGTCCAGCACGGGAATCTCGGCGGAGAGACCAGCCGCTATTTATCTGACCTGTTCACCACGCTGGTGGACTTGAAGTGGCGCTGGAACCTTCTCATTTTCATCCTCACCTACACCATCGCATGGCTGGTCATGGCCTCGATGTGGTGGATCATCGCATATATCAGAGGGGACTTGAATCATGGCCATGACGCTTCGTACACTCCGTGCGTCGCCAATGTTTACAACTTCCCGTCGGCGTTTCTCTTTTTCATTGAAACCGAGGCTACCATTGGCTACGGTTACCGCTATATAACTGAGAAGTGCCCTGAGGGCATCATCCTGTTTCTGTTCCAGTCTCTGCTGGGCTCCATAGTAGACGCGTTCCTCATCGGCTGTATGTTCATTAAGATGTCCCAGCCCAAGAAGCGCGCGGAGACGCTCATGTTCAGTCAGGACGCGGTGATCTCACAGCGAGACGGAAAACTCTGCTTAATGTTCCGCGTGGGCAATCTGAGGAACAGCCATATGGTGTCCGCGCAAATCAGGTGTAAACTCATAAAGGTGAAAACACACACACTGCACACGCACAGCTCTGCTTGGCCTTTAGTTTATCTAATTATTACAACACAAAGACTACAAATAAAACCATAAGTAGTTTAGACTTCACTCTCTATTTAAAAAATAATTTTCTTTAAAATTTGACTGCAACAAAAATGTAGTACATTTATATTAAAAGCTGGCGGCAGCTGTTTACAGAACATTATGGGATTGCTGTATTTCACAGTTTCAATTGTTCCTTAAATTAGCCATATAATGTAAATTCCAACATATTTATTTACGTATCCCAAAATTTACTCTCTAACGATGTTAACAACAATACTAGATAGCCTAATATAAAGACAGCATAGCCTTCCATTAAGAACACACATTAAACTAAAATAATTTAATCAACTAAACACCTAAAATGCCACATAAAATTCTCAAATATAATACAGAACAAAGTGTCATTTAAAGGCTTGGAATTAAAATAATGTGCTTTACATTTTATATAAATATATAAAGAAAAAGACAATATTTTACTGACTTACAGTAAAGTGACTTACAGTTAACAAATGAACAGGATTTTACAAATAACAGTATGGTTAAACAAATTGTAGCTTGTCTTTAAACCACCAAGCTGTTTAACAACTTTTCATTTACATTTTCATTCATTCATTCATTCATTCATTCATTCATTCATTCATTCATTCATTCATTCATTCATTCATTAATTCATTAATTCATTCATTCGCAGGTTTTTATTATGTGCCAAGATGCAATACTGAGATTATATTCACTAAGTATTTGATGTTATTGTTGTTGTCAGTATATGTGCAGTTATGGTGCACTTTGTTTATTTTATTATTTTAATTTTATTTTACTTTAATACTCTTAAGCTGTTTAGCATTGTTGTATCATTAAGTTTTATCTATTTATTATTATCTTTTTTTTTTTTTTTTTTTATTTTTTTTTTAGAGTTTTGTCTCTTTTGGTATCTTTTAAATATGTTACGTGATGTACAGCAGGCAATGGAATCCATTTGATTGTCAGTAATTGAATGAGTTATAGTGGTGATTCCCATAGCAAAGTTTTTCTATGAACAATAGTTAACATGAGTACTAAGTGGTGTGGTGGCACTGAACCATAAGCAGAATGTGCGTCCGTAGTGGAAATTCATATATTTATACCAAGCTAACAATATGTTCTTGTTTTTTAAATTGTGTAAAACATTGAACTTCAGAAATATCAGAAAATAATTTTAATATCACAGAGTTATTATTTTCATTTCTTCTTACCAAGAAAACAGGAGGCTGCTTACAAATATTTTAATCATTTTTTGCAATGCTGGAATCAGTAATGTTTAGGAAAAACTCTTGTCTGATTAATTTCTTTCATATTGTCATTCTGTTAAGGTTTTTTTTTATGCTAGTGTATGGATGCATGCCAGTATTAATATTTATACATTTTAGGATGGAGCTACATCTTAAAATGTCTTATTGCTGGATCAGTCTGGTGTTTGCAAACCCCTGAGTGTTCTTTAAGGGAACTGCATGGGGTTTGTGAGTTGATAAAAAGCTAATAATTATAAAAAAAATAATAATAAAAACAAACATTTATTAAATAAAAAATTGTAAAACAAAAATGATCAAAATAAAACTTAAAAATAACTAATTTCTATGTTTACCTGCATATCCTGTGACCATTAACAGACATGTTAAATTATTAAAATAGTAACTTTTCATTTTATACTGAGTTTCTCTAGTCATAAGATCTGAATTTTTCCTCAGAAATGCACTGTCATCTTTCACAGAAAGCATACCGAGCAAAGATTTTTCAGAATATGTGACAATCAAGGGACCTATGAAATGTGATTTAGCAGAGAGTCTGTACAGCTGAGAATTTGAGGCGCGCGGGTGCCCCTTTCACAACTGATTACCAGTTACATGAAAAGGCATGTTACATGAAATTTTATTATTGTAATCTCGACATGGACAGCCATCATCACAGCTGAACAAGATGAGATTACAGTGACAAAAGGCTCAGATAAGAGAGTTTTACAGACGGCTAACTGTGCCAACATCTAACATCTGTCACTTGTAACCAGTGACATTTAAACCGACCTGCTCGCTAATTGGAAGGCGGTTCCACATCAGCGACATTTCTCTCAGTTTTAGAGGGTTCGTTCCAAAATGCAAAGAGAAAAGACAATGTCTCTGGGTTTTGAGCCCATAAGCCTCTCTAAGACTCCTGCGGGAGCTGAGGTCACAGCCAGAAAGATGTCGGAAAATTTGCATTTGCACACTTTTGAAGGAGGATTTTTTGTGGCTTACAGCCTCATGCAATGACTTTCAAAGCCTTAGAAAATGTAGCAGAATAATTTGCAGATGTGCACGTGAGAGCACTGCTAGAGCTGTACGAAATATATTCTGAGGGGGAGAGGAGTCGCTCTTGTCAATGGAAGCTTTTTTCTAAGGAGATGCTTACATAACAGCTCTAGTAGAACCATACTATGTGTTCTTACACTGCGCTTTGATGCTACTGTGTGAGTGAGTGAGTGAGTGAGTGAGTGAGTGTGTCTGTCTGCTGTTTCATATCAGCTCAGTCAACAGAAAGGCTTAAAATGAAATGAATAAGGCATGGAAGCTGACACAAGGACGACAAACGGATTTCTTCCTAGTAATTGATAAATAGGACTGTCAGTCAAAGGCTGCTGATACGGTGAACAAAGAGGTCAGTGTAATAAAACTGAACTTTTATGGCCGGTATGCTTTGAAATTGTGTGATCATCTGAATCTATTCTATAAAATAATGTTAGAATAACTGATCTCAGCCTGCAGAACAATTATAGAGTTAAAAGCTGGTGAATATTCTTCAAAGATATGGATGAATGACCTTTCAGGCCCACTCCAAAAATCTTTCGGGGAGCTTACACTAATTATCTAGTGCCAAGTGAATGCTGTGATTGATTAAGAGTCTTTGGTCAATGGCGTCTGGCTTAATGAAGCAGACTGTCAGTTTAAGCTATGCTGAAGTTTTTCTCTCAATGAAAAAAGAAGAACCAGGGGAATAGAGTATAAACAGGGAAGGCAGAGTAAGTTAGTGAGAAATAGTGAAAGATAGTTTGCCAGAATGGTATGAGGTTGGGACGGCATCAGGGAACACAAACAAAATTGACAGGGAGAGAAAGAGAATTGGACTTATTGGAAGTAAAAGGGGGTAAAATAAAGAAGCAGAAAACCGACTCAATAAAAAGAAGAGAGTGGTGAAATGTGAACATAAATTGGAAAGAAAACATTTCTCTCTCTCGCTCTCGCTCTCTCATATAACCCTAAATCTTTTCTCATCAGTATTTTTTTCAATGTGCTTCAGGGCTATTTAAGCAGCCAAGAGTTTTTTTTTTTTTTTTTTATCTTTAAAGATCCCACAGCCAGAGCACAGAAGATGTGGAATATGAATACAAAAAATAACTTCCAAAATTCTCAGAAAAATTGTAGAAATGAAGAGGTAACAGAACAACTATAATAAACAAAATATATAAGATAAAAAAAAAAAAAAAAAAAAAAAAATATATATATATATATATATATATATATAATAGCACAAGCTGGATGTGCAGGGGCTTGCTTATACAATAAATGTTGAAGGAGGCTACTTGACACTTAAGAGCACTTAACATATACCTATCTAATCTGGCATTGCTTTCTGTGTTTTAATCACATACAAACCAGCTCTCACTCTTTCTCTCTCTCTCCATCCTGCCAATTTTTTTGTTAAAGCCGGCATATCCAGTCCATTTAGATTCAGTCGCCCACACACGCTCACACACACAGTCTCAGTCATTCCCAGTCACCTTTTGTCAGATCATGTCTCATCATGTCGGATAAACAAAGCAGACACATCTCAATTGTGCTTTGATTATACTGATCATGCATTTATAACTTTTTAATTATAACAACTGTGAGATGCACACTGAAAGGGGCACACTTAAATGTTATGATTGAACGTGAAGGTTTACAGTGGATCTACGACATATGGTGTGGTGTTTTGTAAGAGCGTGTGTGTGTACATCATTCACTGGAGATGCAAGTAACACACTGGAGACAGTCAAACCAGAAGGACCGTCTCTCAGTTCATCCTACATTCTCTCTAATAGGCAAATATAGAGACATTGCACTAACCCTAAAATTCCTTTTAAAGGGAGAGTCAGTAAAAAAAATTCTTAATGTCATTATTTACTCGCTTTCATGTCACTGAAAACATATATGAATTAATGACAGAATTACCTATCCCTGTAATATTTTTTGCTTGTTCTGTTGCTAATTGCTCCTTTCATATCCTCTAATTTGAGAGAAGCTTCAGCATATGAATTTTTCCCAACTTTCTGTTGTATCTTCAGTTTCAAACAAATGAAGAGGTATCTATAACCTTCCTCTCACCTAATTACAGTTCTGAGTCACTGTCTCTATTGTTTGTTAATTGATGAACAGAGAGAGGGTAGAGAGAAAAGAAAAAAGGACAGATGAAAAGAGCAGAAAGATGAAAGGAGACAAAGATCGTTATCATAAGGGACAAAAAGGAGAAAATACAAGGCATGAGTTGATAGAGAGTGGGAGACAGAGACAGAATTCAGCCTTGAGTTTCAGGAAAACACACAAGAGCATTCTAATGCAACATGGTAGAAATGAGGAGCAATGAATATCTCTCCATCTTGTGTGAAGGTCTGGGTTGAGTTGGGCAAGGAAACATGAGCAAGATGAGAGGAAATTTGACAGTACTTACCACAGTATATAGAATAGAATAGAAAAGAATAGAATACAATATTGAACACATGATTATACCACAAAATATATATAATAGAATAGAATAGAATAGAATATTTGACACTTGAGAGTAAAACAATATGCATAGAATAGAGCAGAATAAATTAGAATAGAGTAGATGACACTTGAGAGTACCACAACAGAATAGAAAATAATAGAGGACACTTGAGAGTACCACAATATTAATAGAATAGAATAGAATAGAATAGAATAGAAAAACAAATAAAAAAATAAAAATAAATATATATATATATATATATATATATATATATATATATATATATATATATATATATATATATATATAGTCTCCTCCACTGTTATTGGCACCCTTGGTAAATATGAGCAAAGGTGGCTGTGAAGATAAATGTGCACCATTTATTGTTTTGATCTTTCATTCAAAAAATTATTAAATTATTCAAAACTTATCATTGAAGTAAAACAATTGAAAATGGTTGGAACATCTCATTATGAAATAAATGCTTTCTCTAGTTCACGTTAGCCACAGTTATTGGCTCCCAATTATTGCAACCTCCTTTTCCCAGGATAACAGCTCTGAGTTTTCTCCTATAACGCCTGAAGAGTTTGGAGAACACCTGATAAGAGATCAGAGATTATTCCTTCATCCAGAATCTCTCCAGATCCTTCAGATTCACTGCTCCATGTTGGTGCTTCTCTTCAGTTCAGTCCACTCATTTTCTACAGGGTTCAGATCAGAGGACTGGGACGGCCATGGCAGAAGCTTCATTTTGTGCTCAGTGACCCATTTTTTTCCTTATGGATCCAACTAAAGCCCATTCTAAGATTTCTAACAGAGGCAGTCAGGTTTAGATTCTTAATCTTTTTGTATTTGACTGAATATGTGATGCAATGTATCTGAACATGACGTCCTGGACATGGGGTACTTTTTTATCCCTGTTTGTACTAAACCCATTTGCTGCTCAAAAGCCAGTGCCATTTGAAGTTCCAGTCGTGTCTGACAACTGATTATGCTGGAGTTTGTTTTTGGATGAGCAAGGAGAATATTTCTTGAACACCTCCTGAACAACATGTGGGCTCTTTGATCATTATTTTATTTAATTTTGTAAGGCTTTCAGACAAAAAGACGCAACTAATCTCTGCAATTATCACGCTGTGATCCTTGGAGAGTCTTTGGCCACTTAAACTCTCCTTCTCACCATGCATTAGGACAATATACAGGTGCATCTCAAGAAATTGGAATGTCATGGAAAAGTTATTTATTTCAGTAATTCAACTCAAATTGGGAAACTCGTGTATTAAATCATTTCAATGCATACAGACTGAAGTGGTTTAAGTCTTTGGTTCTTTTAATTGACATGATTCTGGGTTAACATTTAACAAAAACCTTCCAATTCACTATCTCAACAAATTTGAATACTTCATATTTTTTTGTGAATTGTTTGCCTTCTGAAAAGTATGTTAATTTACTCTTCATGTACTCAATACTTGGCAGGGGCTCATTTTGCTCAATTACTGCCTCAATTCAGCATAGCATTGAGGTGATCAGTTTGTGACACTGCGGAGGTGGTCTAGAAGCCCAGGATTTGAGTTTGCTAGCCAGTAAAGCACCGCAACTCCATGTTCGTTTAACCAACTTTTGGTGCTTTTGGCAGTGTGGCAGGTGCCAAATCCTGCTGGAAAATGAAATCAGCATCTTCAAAAAGCTGGTCAGCAGAAGGAAGTATGAAGTGCTCCAAAATTTCTTGGTAAACGGGTGCAAACTTTGGTTTTCAAAAAACACAATGGACCAAAATCACCAAATGACATTGCACCCCAAATCATCACAGACTGTGGAAACTTAACACTGGACTTCAAGCAACTTGGGCTATGAGCTTATCCACCCATGGTTTCCAAATGAAATGCAAACTTGCTCTCAATCTGAAAAGAGGATTTTGGACCACTGGCCAACAGTCCAGTTCTTCTTCTCCTTAGCCCAGATAAGAAGCCTCTGTCAGTGGTTGTCTCCTGGACAACTGTCAGATCAGCAGTCTTCCCCATTATTGTGTAGCCTACTGAACCAAACTGAGAGACCATTTTGAAGGCTCAGGGAACCTTTGCATGTGTTTTTGAGTTGTTTAGTTGATTGGCATCCTCTGTCACCATATTCTAATTTGTTGAGATGAAGTGAATTGGTGGGTTCTGTGCCGCCCCTGTCAGCTAAGAACAGGAAACGGAGGCTACAATTCGCACAGGCCATGACTTCCCCATTCAGCAGACAGCAGATGTCTGTCTAACGGTGTGGGGGATATTTTCTTGCCACACATTGTGCCCCTTAGTATGAATTGAGCATTGTTTTATACACCACAGCCTACCTGAGTATTGTTGCTCACCATGTCCATCCCTTTTTTGGACCAAAATGTATTTTGGATGCTTCAACAAATTCTACCTGATGCTCTGATGTCACATGAACTACCTGAGTGGCCACAGGCTCTGTGTGTCTCTGCTGTCTGTGAAGTGACTGTTGATTTTTTGAGAATATAACCATTTTGCATTTGTGATGCCACAGGACAGATTGGCTCTTGCTGTTTTGAGGGCTGTTTTATCTCCTGATCTGAATGCTTCATCCCTGGTCTTTAGCAGCCCACAAACCTCTGCTGTCATCCATGGCTTTTGGTTTGCATGTGTGGTGATGATCTTGGTAACTGTCACATCAGCAGTGCCCTTTTTTTATATATAAGCACTCACAGTTTCAGTGTACTCCTGCAGGTCTGTGAGGTTGTTGTAGGTGGCTGCCTCTTTAAACATGTTCCACTCTGTGCACTGAAAGCAGTCCTGTAATGTTGAGGTAGCATCATCTGGCCAAACTGTGATGAGTTTTTGAACCAGTTTGGCGAGTTTCAGAAGTGGTCTGTATGCTGGAACACTGTACACTTCACAAACTCCACCAGCGATGAACAGTGTTTTGTCACTTACCAGACAGTGCTTTTTCTCTGTCCGCTCAGTAGCAGGGAAGTCCGTGCAGCTGAGTAGCGGAGTCTGAGATGTTGTCGTTCAGCCATGTTTCAGTGGAAACAAACACACAACAATCCCTTGTCTCATGCTGTGTGGACCTACTGAGTTGAATAAAGTCCAGTTTATTTTCCAGAGAGCGAACGTTTGAGAGCATGAATTATAGAATTTTTTGCGATAAGATGAAGCTAACAGACATAAAAACACAGTTTTTGGGACCCGGAGTAGCCACTGTAACCAACAGCGCCACCATCGTGGAGTTGAAACACATATTCATTCTCACATTTTATGAGTTCTAAATTACATTTATTTAGGGATGATAGAAACCCATTCACATTGTACGATTGAATATCCTTGTCTAAACTCACACACAATGATCGTAATGATAACAAAGTGCTGATTGTGTAAGCAACCTCAAAAAAGCTGAAGAGAAACCCACTCCCACTGCACTTCAGCTGGATCTGTTTGATCTCATTTAGCGTGTCTTACTGCGAGAACAGATGTTTTCTGTTGTGGAGACAGTCACATGTGTGCTGTGATGAATTAGTTAATTGCTGATAATTTGATTACAGGGACAGGTTTTGACTCAGGTTGACTGTGTGAGTGTGTAGTGTGTAAAGGTCTTTGTGTGCCGATCTTTTGTGAGCATAAAGGTCTGTTTTAAATTAGTTTGTGTGTGTTTATGCTTGGCAATATGTTTGACATGAATGAAAAGGTTTAGAATTGCTTATAAGGTTCATGTACATAACCTCAAATCACTTGAGTGTATGTTCATAGGACACGGGCATGCTGGGAGATATTTATTCCTTTGTATGAATATGTATGCTTTGGTGTATTGTGTATGTGTGTGTTGCATGGCTGGCAGTGATGTGTGAAATGTGAGGTGGACAGCATGTCATTTGTCTTGTCACTGACAGGCGTTGGCGACATGTGACCCAGCAGTGATACAGATAGATGAGTTTATTACGGAGACACACAGGGGTTATACGTGTATGACCTTCAGCAGTATAAGATACCCACTAAGAGGTGCACATTACATTGTCTGTATAATGCATGTGCATTTTATTGGGTAATTCTACAGAGAAGAAGAGAGAGAGAAAAAGAATGCAGAAGCCAATTTGGTTTGGTTTGCATGTGATTCTGAGTAGAAACTGAGTAGAGAAGTATTGCATAGAGTAGAATAACTCCTATGAACATATATGCACTGTTCTAAAGAGTTCTATAGAATTTTATATTTAGTTTGAGAGCAGATAGATAGAAATTCTTATGAGTAAAATATTTCTGAAGTATATTACCATTCATATTTTTTTATTTTAAGCACACCAGGGTGACTAGGAGCATGAAATTGTCCAGCCATGACTTCATGTTTCACAGGATTATAAATATGAGGAACACAAAGTCCAAATACCCCTTAATCATCCACCACAAGGAGTAAAGCCAAAGAATATAGTTCTGATGTGCAGAACAAGATTGTTGAGCTTCACAAAATAGAAAGTGGCTGTAAGAAAAGAGCTAAAGCACTGAAAATCACAATTTCCCCTATCAGGGCAATAATTAAGAAGTTCCAAACAACTAAATATGTAACAAATCTGCCTGGAAGAGGACATGTGTCTACAGTATACCACCCTAATGCACAGTGAGGAGGAGAGTTTTAATGGCTAAAGACTCTCCAAGGATCACGGCTGAAAATTGCAGAGATTAGTTGAGTCTTGGGGTCAGAAAGTCTAAAAACGAGTCACTACATCACCACATGTTAGTTGTGGTTTCAAGAAATATTCTCCTTGCTCATCCAAAAAAAAAACTGGTATTTCAAAAGGCACTGGCTTCCATGGTCAGACAAAACAACAAAAAAGAGCTTTTGAACAGCAAACCCACCAGATTGGTTTAGTACAAACAGGGATAAAAAGTACCCCATGTCCAGGATGTCATGGTCAGATACATGGCATCACGTATTCAATCAGATACCCAGAGATAAAAAATCTAAACCAGACTGCCTCTGTTAGAAATCTTATAATGGGCTGTGGTTGGATCTTTCATTAAGACAAAAATCCAACACAAATATTAAAATCAACACAAAAATGGGTCACTGAACACAAAATGAAGCTTCTGCCATGGCCGTCCCAGTCCTCTGATCTGAACCCTGTAGAAAATGAGTGGAGTGAACTGAAGAGAAGCACCAACATGGAGCAGTGAATCTGAAGGATCTGGAGAGATTCTGGATGAAGGAATAGTCTCTGATCTCTTATCAGGTGTTCTACAAACTGTTCAGGCATTATTGGAGAAAACTCAGAGCTGTTATCCTGGGAAAAGGAGGTTGTAGTAATTTGGTGCCAATAACTGTGGCTAACGTGAACAAGAGAAAGCATTTATTTCACAACGGGATTTTCTACATCGATAATTCTTTGAATGAAAGATCAAAAGAATAAACAATGCAGATTTATTTTCACAGCCAGATTTGCTCATATTTACCAAGGGTGCCAATTATAGTGGAGGGCACTGTGTATATATATATATATATATATTAAATCTGCTAAATGCATACATTTTAATTTAATTTTTAATTTAATTTAATGTAGAAAAACTGCTTCAACAAACAGTTAAACTAAACTGGGATAATAGTTAGCAATATTATAATTTATCTGTATATTTCATCAAATAAACTCATTAAATAAATCTTGGAGAGCAAAAGAGACTAAAACAATAAACTATTAACTATTAAAACATTACAACAATCTTTCCCACCCCAAATTTTTATTGCTCCTCATGGGCTGCCTTCCATTTTTAAGTCTAATCAAATTGGCACTACAAGTAATTTCAACGTAAACTACATTAAACTGAAGTAAAAAAATAGCTGAATTATGTATTGTAACTTAAAGCATGAAGTTGGAATTGGTTAAATCAACTGAATGTGTTAAAGTAGTGTGAAAACATATATTGACATGCATTTGTTGATCAAACCATTTTATGGTGTTACGTAAAACAGAATAAAATATACAATGTCATATTTTACTTTTTTTTGTAGAGTTCAGTAGAATAGGATATATAGATTACATGATAAATTTCTATCTTAGAGTTTAATTTAGGCTGTAGTATTACCCTGTTAAGTGTAAAAGTCCCATCTATTTGCTTGTGAGTACCCCGCCCCCCTTCCCTCCCCACAGCTCTGCTGTCAAAGCCACTGTGAGTCAGCGGAAGGCAAAGCAGTGAAATCCCAGCTTTTATTCACCCATGCACATGACTGAGTCAAATGGATGGCTGCTGGTACCTGCTGCAGAGGAAAGAGGTTTCAATCCACCTCCTCCTGATTTCTCTCTTCTTTAATACTCTCTCCTTTCTATCTCTCTTCCTCTTTCCTGTGGGATATGAAGAAGAATGACAGGTTTTATCTGGCAGCTCTTTAGTCTACAAGGCACACATAAACACACAGATAAACGTTCAGTCACATAGATGCATTCAAATGGCCATTTGAATAATAGCTTTTTCTCTTCAATCACAGAGGTGCTGTTTTTAAGATTGCTTTGGCTCTGTCTAGCTGTGTGGCTTAAAAGCCAATGGATACTGAATTAAGACAAGTACAGCCTTTAGCTTGACATCAATCAGCGTTAATGTAAGCATTAGAGCTCATCAGACCCATGCAAACATCTCATCACTTTACATCTTATTCAAATTAAGGAACTTGCTCATCTTAAACAGTTTATCACTGCTGCCCACTGTCATTTGGTGTGAATGTGTGTATTTAGCAGTGTTATCCTGAAATGTTCAGGAAAGACCATGTGTACGATTTGCTGGTCTGCTTCTTGAACATAGTAATCTGTCTTTTCAAGCTTAATTTAAAGAGACAGGAGTAAAAAAAAAAAAAAAAAACCATTGCCTAGATTTAAGAAGCAGAAGAAAGCAACAGAACGTTTGTGTTTTAATACAGCCTGGTTTGAAAATAGTGTAATCCCATTCATACTCAATACAACAAACCTTCCAATGAACCCCACATCGTGTGTACAACAATGGTGGCTTCAGTCTCATGAATTATATATTTTATTTACATGCCCGGGAGGAAACTGAACATCAGAGAAACAATCAAAAGCAATGCTGACAGGTTTGAAAAGGAGGTGATGTTCTTAAATATTTTAGTATCTCATTGGTGTGATTATCTATTTGTCCCAACACTTGTGTTCAAAATACATTGGGAGGAGAACTCAGGGCATCATCCCAGTATCCTCTTCCTAACAGCCCAAAAATAGCAAAGATCGCATTATGTTTAGTAGGCATAAGTACCCTGTCCAGGTTTATTAATAACGGCGGTAACACTTTAGTATAGGGACCAATTCTCACTATTAATTACTGTAGATGCTTAGTAGCATGCATATTAAAGCATATTGGCTGTTTTACAAAGCATATATTCTGCATGACCATATTCTACATCCAAAGCTAAACTTAACTACCTTGCTCAGTATTAATAAGCAATAATTAGGAGTTTACTGAGGCAAAAGTCGTGGCTAATAGTTAGTCAATGGACCTTAAAATAAAGTGAGAACATAACTACAGGTGCTGGTCATAAAATAAAAATATCATCAAAAAGTTTATTTCAACTAAGAAAAAACCCAAATTCAGTATCTCATAAAATTCGAATATTGTGGAAAGGTTCAATATTGAAGACCCTTGGTGCTACACTCTAATCAGTTAATTAACTCAAAACACCTGCAAAGGCCTTTAAATGGTCTGTCAATCTAGTTCTGTAGGCTACACAATCATGGGGAAGACTGCTGACTTGACAGTTGTCCAAAAGACGACTACTGACACCTTGGACAAGGAGGGCAAAAGTTCATTGCAAAAGAGGCTGGCTGTTCACAGAGCTTTGTTTCCAAGCACATTAATAGAGAGGCGAAGGGAAGGAAAAGATGTGGTAGAAAAAAAATTGTACAAGCAATAGGGATAACCGCACCCTGGAGAGGATTGTGAAACAAAACCTATTCAGAAATGTGGGGGAGATTCACAAAGAGTGGACTGCAGCTGGAGTCAGTGCTTCAAGAACCACTACGCACAGACGTATGCAAGACATAGGTTTCAGCTGTTGCATTCCTTTGTCAAGCCACTCTTGAACAACAGACAGCATCAGGAGCATCTAAAGACAAAAAGGACTGGACTGCTGCTGAGTGGTTCAAAGTTATGTAAATTTTGCATTTCCTTTGGAAATCAGGGTCCCAGGGTCTGGAAGAAGAGAGGAGACGCACACAATCCACGTTGCTTGAGGTCCAGTGTAAAGTTTCCACAGTCAGTGATGGTTTGGGGTGCCATGTCATCTGCTGGTGTTAGTCCAGTGTATTTTCTGAGGTCCAAGGTCAACGCAGACGTATACCTGGAAGTTTTAGAGCACTTTGTGCTTCCTGCTGCTGACCAACTTTATGGAGATGCAGATTTCATTTTCCAACAGGACTTGGCACCTGCACACAGTGCCAAAGCTACCAGTACCTGGTTTAAGGACCATGGTATCCCTGTTCTTAATCGGCCAGCAAACTCGCCTGACCTTAACCCCATAGAAAATCTATGTGGAATTGTGAAGAGGGTAATGTGATATGCCAGACCCAACAATGCAGAAGAGCTGAAGGCCACTATAAGAGCAACCTGGGCTCTCATAACACCTGAGAGTGCCACAGACTGATCGACTCCATGCCACGCCGCATTGCTGCAGAAGTTCAGGCAAAAGGAGCCCCAACTAAGTATTGAGTTCTGTACATGCTCATACTTTTCATGTTCATACTTTTCAGTTGGCCAAGATTTCTAAAAATAATTTCTTTGTATTGGTCTTAAGTAATATTCAAATTTTCTGAGATACTGAATTTGGGATTTTCCTCAGTTGTCAGTTATAATAATCAAAATTAAAAGAAATAAACATTTGAAATATATCAGTTTGTGTGTAATGAATTAATATAATATACAAGTTTGACTTTTTGAATGGAATTAGTGATATAAATAAACTTTTTGATGATATTCTAATTATATGACCAGCACCTGTATTTCCCAAAGTTTTCCCAAACAATTGAAGTTCTGTCAACATTTACTCACCTTGATATCATTCCAAATCTGCAGGAAGAAAAAAAATGAATATAGAAGTCACGTGCCTTTATTTGAATTGTTTAAAAATAATGTTAAAGCTGATAATTTGATAGTTTGATCTGTTGAAAGGAAGAAAGGAAGTCACACTGGTTTGGATCAATAAAGTATGAAACATTTCATTCTGGCATGAGCTAAAAAAAAAAAAAACATTAAAAAATTTTAAAGTATAAAAGTATAAAAGTATAAAATAAAAATAGCATAAAGTAATGGCTTTAAGTAACTTGTAGCTGACTATAAGATATTTATGGTAAAATAACTATTATGATAGTAATTTAGATAAAAAATGGTTACATAATAAGAGCAATTGTTATACTATCACCTTTAAAGTGACATTAAAAATTAAAAACATATTGATAGCTGGAACTCAAATTAATACGCCTGAGTTAAGACCATGGTAAAAAGTTAAATTTAACTAAAAAAAAAAGTAGGTATATACTACCATTCAATAGTTTTTCAATAGTCTCTCGTGCTCACCACGAATGCATGCTAAACTATACTGTAAAACAATAATGTTGTGAAATATTATTACAATTTAAAATAACTTTTTTCTATTGTAATGTTTTGACATGTAATTAACCTGTAAGCTGAATTACTCCAGTCTTCAGTGTCACGTCATCCTCCATAAACCATACTGATATGCTGATTTGATGCTCAAGAAACAAATTATTATACATTTTGTAAACAGTCGTGCTGCTTAATATTTTTGTGAAAACTGTTATCCTTTTTTAGGATTCTTTGATGAATAGAAAGTTGAAAAGAACAGCATTTTCTCCAAAATAAATGGTACTTCCCAGTACTAATTACATTACACACAGTTTTTGCCTTGCTATTTCTTTACTGCTTGGCAGAAGCTTTTTTTTTTTTTTACTGTAAATGCTACAATATTTTAAATAAACTTAGCTACTGACACACTACTACAAAAAAATTGTCAAGTTAACGCTACTAATTTTTTTGGGAGAGCAAAACCTGTCCAGGAAATACTAGACTGATATAGTGGGGAATGCAAGACAGGAGTGCTGCTAAATAAAAAGCAGTATGCATGTCGATTTTTGGCAGGGATGTGTGTGTGTGTGTGTGTGTGTGTGTGTGTGTGTGTGTGCAACTGGATATAGGTAGTTGGTGTGATACGACTTCACGGTGGAATTGCTTCTTGTGGGTTGATAGAGAGTTGAGTAGACACTTAATGCAGCTGCTCCAGAACCTCTGTGTGGGTGAAGGTTGTTTATCCGTGTGTGTGTGTGTGTGTGTGTGTCTATGGGTGGGATGGTGTGATTTCAAAAGTATGTTTATATTCTCTCAAGAGGTGTAAATGTGTGCTGAGGTGAATCTACTGTATGTGTAGAAATGTATGTGTAAGTGGTTGAACAAAGTTTTACATCATCATCAAAACTGTATATCATCTTTGAACAATTAAATCACAGTTAACACTCAATAAGGTTTTTTTTGCTGTTGTTGTTGTTTTTTTTTTATGTGTTAATTTTTCATGCTGCAATCAATATAACCAATTAATGGATAAACCAGCCTTACTGGTTACTGGATCAATTTCACATTAAAGCCTTAATCAAGTCAATTGGCAATGCAATACATCTGATCGATGTAGGGCTAGTGGCTCTGGCACAAAAAACAAAGACACACCTGCTATCACATACTGACAGACATATTTTCAGAGTTTGATCTTTGTGTGTCGTCTCGTGGTGAAATTTCCCTCACTGTCTCAGATTTTTTAGCCTAGCCAAGAATGTGTTTGCAAGAGAAAGTACAAGACCAAGAGAGAAGGAGCAATAAGAGTGAGATGGAGAAAATAATGGGGTAAGAGAGAGATAGAGAAATGTCATACTGTGTCTGTATGAGCATTATTAAATTTTTCTGCTTGGGCGCACTGGATGTAGGAGTTATAGGCCCTGTCCAGCAAGCCTCCCCTGCAACCAGAGTTCAAACTCACCTAGCAACTCGATAGATTCATCACATCATATTAAATAAATATTCATCTTACATGCCATATTGGCTTCAGCTTACTGATCAGCTGATTTCAGATATGGATTTGAATCGGCTATGAATCAGACACTTTGGAGAGGTGTTCTCTTCACAGATGAATCCTGGTTTTCACTGTAGAGGGCAGATGGCAAACAGTGTGTATGGCATCGTGTGGGTGAGCGGTTTGCTGATGTCAATGATCAACTGATCAGCTGATATCAGATATGGATTTGAATTAGCTATTAGCTATGTACAGACCTGACAGTCAGTTAACAAAGGTGTGCAGTTTAAGCTCATTTGGATTTGTGTAATGTCTAAAGATGCAAATATGTCTGATTATATATAGTATATCAACTTTTATTAAGATTGATTACTAAGATTAATTATTAAATATTATTAAGTCTATTTTACCCACAAAGGTCGTATTTATTTGATCATTAATACAGCAAAAACAGTATATAATATTGTAAAATGGTACTAAAAATAGAACATTTTAAATGGTATTTTATTTAAATATATTTTAAATGATTTTTTTTTTCCTGCGATGGCCAGGATGCATTAAATTGCTCAAAAATGAGGGAGAAGACATTAAAAATGTGACAAAAATTAATATTTGTATTTTAAATAAATGTTGTTCATTGAACATTCTATTTATTGAATCATGAAAAAATATATAATTTTCACACACAAAAAAATATATATTAATAATTGAGTGCCAATAATAAATAATAATAGAGCACCAAATCACCATATCAGATTTCTAAAGGATTATGTCACACTACAGACTGAAACACTGTATCACTGCTGGAAAATCAGCTTTGTCATACCAGTAATAAATGACATATTAAATAAATTAAAATAGAAAATAGTTATTTTAGATTGTAATACTATTTAGCAATTTGACTTTTTTTACTCTTTGTTTTTATCAAATAAATGAAGCCTTGGTGAACATGAGTATTCTAATTTGTTATAATACAGAACGGTATGACCTAAATTTACACTAAACAAAATTATAAACGCAACACTTTTGTTTTTGCCCTGAACTCAAAGATCTAAGACTTTTTCTATGTACACAAAAGTCCTATTTTTCAAATATTGTTCACAATTTTCAATCCTGTCAGATAATCCATCCACCTCACAGGTGTGGCATATCAAGATGCTTATTAGACAGCATGATTATTGCACAGGTGTGCCTTAGGCTGGCCACAATAAAAGGCCACTCTAAATTGTTCAGTTTTATCACACATCACAATGCCACAGATGTTGCAAGTTTTAAGGGAATGTCCACCAGAGCTGTTGCCCGTGAACTGAATGTGACTTGACTTTACTACACCCATGAAGAGAAGTGGACCATCGTTCCACAGGCCACAATCAACAACCTGATCAACTCTATGTGAATGAGGTGTGTTGCACTGTGTGAGGCAAATGGTGGTCACACCATATACTGACTGGTTTTCGGACCCCAAGCCCCCCCAATATACAGTAAATCTGCACATTTTAGAGTGACCTTTTATTTTGGCCAGCCTAAGGCACACATGTGCAATAATCATGCTGTTTTAACCTGTGAGGTAGATGAATTATCTCATGAAAAATGGGGGCAAAAACAAAAGTGTTGTGTTTATAATTTTGTTCAGTGAAATAATAAAATACATTTAATTAAATTCAAATAACTTTAGAACATTAAAAACTACAGGGAGGTTAATCAAAAGAAGAAAGAAGTAAGAATAAAATTACAATTAAATTCTAAGTTATCTTCCTTTCACCTGTATTTGCTCTATTTAGGGACTGGAAAAGCTTCCCCAGTTTTCTGTAGTTTAAATGGAATATGATTCCTTCTGGAAGCTTTTAATGCCTTACCGAGCTCCAGTGTTTTAAGTAATGGGCCTATTTATAAAGGGTTTTTGGTTTACATCCCATGAGGCTGCTCTACAGCTGTAAGGCCCTTTGGAGATGATCTTAGCCTAAACAGCTCCAGTAAGACCACTGCACTGAGAGATGATGATATGGAGACTTGGAAGTGAGAGGACAGCCGCTGAATGTAAGAGTGCTTCCGTTCCACTTGGTATTCAGAGCAACATTTTAAAGAAAATAATTATTGTGTGCAGCTTCATCCGTTGCCTTTCCACACACAAACACAAACGCTATATGTAGAAAGACACAACCCTCATGCTGGAGTTTCCTCCTCTACTTTAGTTTGACATCGTCCTGTAAATCATCTGGTCTTACATTGCCCTAGCTTCCTGAACAGCCACTCTTTATCATCTTAAATCATGGCTAAAATGACACAGTGCTTTGTAAGCATTTTCTTATCTCACCCCAGCCTCCTCCTTTGCTCCGTCTGTGTTTTATTTCACTGTTCTGAGCACTCATGCTTGTCAGAATTCCCCATTCACTCCTTGCCAGCCACAAACACTCTCTCTCTCTCTCTCCACTTGCCTAAAGCGAAATATTTCCCTCACACACTAAACAGCATAAATGTCTCCCTCAATTTCAATATATTCTGTTATTTCGGGTCTGATTACCATAAACTGTATACAGCAGAAAAAATGTAAGTATACATGCTGACATCCTTCTTTCAATTTCCTATTTCCATTTCCATCTCCATTTCTCACCATCCTTGATTATCTTTTTTTTTTTTTTTTTTTTTTGATTGATTATTACTGCTGTAATTTGTCTGGGATATTGATGTTTTTGATGTTGATGATGACTTCCCTGTCTCTCACCAGTCTCGTCAGACCCCGGAGGGCGAGTTCCTGCCGTTGGATCAGTGTGAACTGGATGTGGGCTTTGGAACAGGCGCTGACCAACTCTTCCTAGTCTCTCCCCTCACCATCTGCCATGAGATCAATCCCAAGAGCCCCTTCTTCGACCTGTCCCAACGCTCGCTCATGAACGAGCAGTTTGAGATCGTCGTCATCTTGGAGGGCATTGTGGAAACAACGGGTGGGTAGCATCTTTCACTCCAATCTCCATTTATTTACGAACAAAATCTGGCTTAACACAATTGTTTATTTACAATATTGCTCAAATCCCTTTAGTTATTTTTTATTAGTTTTCATGTAAGAAATATGAGTAACACTTTACAGTATGGTCCATTAGTTAATGTTAGTTAATGCATTGACTAAAAATAAGTAAATGTTTGTTAGAGTATTAATCTTTGTTAATATAAGTTAATACAAATACAACTGTTCCTTGTTAGATCATATTTATGGAAGTCAGATTCCAGCACACAATAAAGAAAATTAAAAAGTCACTTTTTATTTCAAAATGCATCACACAATTGTGATTTTTTTTTCTCTCTGAATTCTGACATCTCACATTTCTGTTTTGTGTTTTCTGCCACAGAATAAAATAAAAAAGGTAACTGCGACTTTTTTCTTTGATTTCTGAGTTGTATTTTTTTCCCCACTACTAATTAAAAAAATGTAACAGCAATGTTTTTATTTATTTGAAGAATAGACAGGAACTAACTGCATCTTCAAAAGAGTCCAAAGGAGTCCGTAGACCAAAAAAAGAGAAAGAAATAGAAATAGAGAGAATGGGTAAAAAGACCGTATACTTTGCCAAAAAAAAAGTTATCAAAAGCAAGATAAAATCAATATAGATTTTGTATATTAAATATATAGATATAAATATATAGATTATATTAATAAATGCTTTAAAGTTTTATATTGTAAGTTCTTTTTAATGAGTGTTACCAAATGATCTTAACATTATCTAAAGAAATGCTCTAATGCTCTTTTTTCACATTTGTTTTTGTAATATGCATATAACATTTCTGACAAGAACAAAACAAATGTGACAATGACAATTAAATTTTCTCAAGATGTGCTCTCTGAAAACAAGTCTCATGCAAATTTGCTTCCCAAGTAAATTTATCTTGTTTTAATGGCAATGAGATTTTAATGGAAAACATAACACGATTTCTAATTAAGAAATTTTTTGCAGGGTGAACATTTGTCATCATTCATTTTCATTTATCAAATCTAACTGAACATATCACTTTTCTCACACGTTCTTTGTACTTTACTTCATAAACTGTGAATACTCCTCTGTATTCTTCCTCGCACCCCTCAGTCTGAATGGATGCAATAGGTACACAGTCAGGTCAGCAGCGTCTTTCTGATTGCATTATCAGGCCTGTGCTGTTAGAGGCGCCTTCTGCATAATACATTTGTTTTTTTGTTTTTTGTTTTGTTTTTTTCAGTCACATGCTTGTCATTTTGATATGAGCTACAAACCTTGCTCGAGTTTGATCTGTTCCTGGTGTCTTTTATGCTGGCAGAGTGCGAGGAAGTGAAGTAACTGAAGAAGGCAGGGTGGGATTTTCTTTTGAGAATGTGAGAGTAAAAAAAAGCGAGAGACTTCTTTTTCACTGTACAAATAAACAGAAATATAATTTGAATTTTCATTTCCTGTCTCCTTCTCACCCTTTAAATCAAATATGATTCTCATTTTCAATTTTAGAGGTGTTTTCTAAGCTTAACTTAACTGACAGTTTCTGCTACAAGAAGGGCACCTCAGATCATTGGAGTTATCAATGCTATTAATTGCATTTCTAAATGATATGATTTATCTAACAATAAAATTAAATATAAATACCTAAGATTATCTTGCTCTTCTGATCTGTTTTTATTAATATGCTGAATTAGATTTTATTTTTTCACTTGTATTTATTTGATATTACATTTTGTCCTGTTTTACTGTTGAATTTATTTCAGTTTAAGTACTTAAATAAAAAAGCTAAACAAATATTGTCTGGGCAGCTAATGAAAATAAAATATGTTGTTAGCCAATATTTTGTATTTTTTTTTTTTTCAGCTTTATTTCAAATAAAGAAAATGTTTAATTCTATTGCATTTTCATATTGAGAGCAATGCATAAAAGAGGCAATAATAACAACGTATTAGAATGGAAAATAAATAAACAAAGAAAAACACAGTAAGTTACCATATATTAAGAATTACTAATATATATATATATATATATATATATATATATATATATATATAATTATTTTTGTTAGTTCTTTCACATTATCTAACCGTTCAGAAGAAAAACAGGAAATGTAATTCAGCTTCATGTGTTATTAGTTGTTTCACTGTAAATTACCTCTGATAATAGAACAGCTTGCAGGGGGCCTTTCAATTTGAACTCTCGCTCTCTCCGGGAAATGATATGAGATGGAACCAAAGCAAGGAAGGGTATTACATAGCCTCTGTGTCAGTGATTCCCATTATTACAGGAGTAACAGCAGTGAGAGGCACAAACACCCTCACACGCACACTTATCAAGCGTATCAGTGCACACTAGAGGAAGGCTCCTGGTAAACCATTTCTTCATTCACACTTTCATTCAGTAATTAATTTCTTGTCAGGCCAGTAATGTGGCAAACAGTCATGTGGTGAATTGAAACAGTTAAACACCCTGCTGATCGAGAGCTGAGGCCTGTCATGTACTCATAAGTGCTTATTGATCCACTGAAGCCCTGGACACAGACAGAAATGTCAAGTTAATCATTTTACACAGTGGTACAAGACAAAGCCACAGCTCTGTATGACTTTAAGGGCTGTGCATGAACCATTGTAGCTCACAGTATTAAAAAGCCTCATTTTAATTGGCATCTTCTCTTTGTAAACCCTAATATGAAACAACAAAGAACTAAATATATGTGCAATTTAGTCAAATAGACTACACGCATGTGTGGAAGCGGGAAGCATGAGGCTTCTTTTAATCAATACCATAGATCAGACCAAAGGAGACGACAGACAGACTCTAATTATGTATGCCGACAGAGTATTGCGCAATCAAGGGTCTTACTGTGAAGACTGTGAAATTTGTCTTGCTTTAAATGAGAGCTTAAAAAGCTACTTTCAGCTGAACTGCAGTGAAGCCATTGATACGTTCGCAAAACCTCTTCCAGCATTGATCCATCATTTAAGCCTTTAGATGAAGCCATGCCACCCCGTTGCTCCTGCTCAGCACGATCACTCTGGCAGCAAAATGTGGGATTTTCAGTGTGATTAATGTCATATAAACTGGTTTAATTACATGGGATGATGTAGTGCCAGCAGAAGAGACCGAGTGAGTTGTTGTGATCTTCATCCTTCATTTTTGAAAACTGAGGCTTGTTCATGTTTCGCATTAGGTGCTGCTAATTAGTAGGCTATTTAATGATAATTATTAAATCATGACCAGGCCCACACAGAAGCGCCACAGACACCTGTCACTGATGATTCTTTACATGTCCCATGTCCTCTGTCTTTGCATATTTGTTTATTAAATATTTGGCTAATCTGGTGCTTATCTGTAATACACCCAAAGCCAGTTTAACAGATTTCATCATGTTTACGTTCAATCTGCTAAAAAAGTGCAGATTCTTCCCTAAAATCAGCACTAAAACTTCTAAAAGACTGCAAAAGCCTGGGCCTGATTATGAATTAATAACCGTGCAATATCACAATAGCAAGAGTGCTGACTCACTGAATGTCACTAATGATGTTAAAAATGTATATTGCTTTTAAACAGTTAAATAAACAATTAGTAACTTACAATTTAGACAGTTTTTCTGGATACTTGGTGTATTTTTTAAATTAATGAGTGGTTTAAAAAAATATTTGGATGAATGATTTAGAAATGAATCAGTGTTTTTAATCAAAATGTTGAGTGAGGGATTCAATGTCTCACTCATGATCACTTGGTCGGTACAGGAATGAATCAGTGCTTTGAATAAATCGGTTGAGTAAATTATTCTATGTTTACATGGACATCAGTAATCTAATTAAATACCTTATTCTGAATAAGACAATATTACGTGTAAGATGTTTATATGAATTGCTTTTAGAATATTACTCTGTTCCTGTTCCCATTATGTTCCTGCTCTTTTATTTGCTGTCAAATGGTTGTCCAAAATGTGGCGAAAAGTCCTACTCAACGTTAATAGTGTGATTAAGGAGTGTACATGTCTATAGTGCACTTCAATAATGCGACTAAAATAGGAATACTCCACATGTCCTAATTCGATTTGTGTTTACTTTGAGAATGACTTTAGCTGGATTAAGGTAATCAAACTTCTGTTTACATGGTATATTTTCAATCAAAGCATTGTCTTATTCTAGTTCAAATCTGAATAGTATTGTCCATGTAAACGTACCCAATGACTCACTCATAACTATTTGATTGGTTTTAAACAAACTGGTTGCATGAATGATTTAGTGTCTCTCTCATAATCACTTGTGTCATTCATAAATAAATCTTTTTTTTTTTTTTTTCACAAATTAGTGGAGTGAATAATTAAATGGCTCATTCATTATTACTTTTTTCATTCATGAATGAATCAGTGTTTTTAAGTTGCATGAATGATTCAGTGACTCACTCATGATCACTTATTCGGCACATGAATGAATCAGTGTTCTGAATAAATAGGTTGATATGAATGATTTATTGACTCATTCATCACTTGTTTTGAACATAACTGAATCAGATTGAATGATTCAATGACTCACTCACTTCATAAATGAAGGAATCAGTATTTTTAAAATGAATTGGGTCAGTAAGTAACTCAATGACTCACTCATAATCAGTAGTTTTGTTCAAGCATGAATCAGTGTAATTATTCTTTAATGACTCACTTATGATCACTTGTTTTGGTCCTGAATATTTCAGTGTTCAGTGAGCAAATCAGTTCAATTACACACTCGTTACACACACTAAACCACCTACTGGCATATGGACATAACCAGCAACAACACAGACACTGCAATATCCCCACCATTTCACAGACTGACAGTTTCAGCCAACTGAATCTGAGGACTGGAACTATTGCATAATATAATCATATACCCTAAACACCATTCTGTTTGTAATGACACAAATGCTACTGCGGCATGACAGCATACATTTTTCCAGCTCTCTTTTTATTTACTGGTTTGTGCCCATGAAAACAAGAATTACAATTCTGCAGAAAATGAGAACAACAAAACACAGTGCATTCCATAGTAAGCTGTTGGCAGTTGTTTAGTGATTTCTCTATTGATTGTTTTTAATTTTATGTTGGAACAGATTGGATTTTCAGTCTCCCTGGCCATGTTATAAGTGAAAGAGCCTGGCCATGTAAAGCTATGGCTCGGGCTGTGTTTATGACTCACTGAATGGCCCTCTGGCTGAATTATGATTGCAGGAGTCTTAAACCTCTGCCTTGCATGGCCTTCTCACGCACATTATGTACTGAGAGTTTGTAAATCACAATTCTTGGAAGGAAAAGTAACAGGGAAGTATAAATCATTCTCATGGCCAGGCTAACCTGACAATGAAAGCCTCCTTATTTGTAATACATTTTTACCATAGACCTTTCCTCTCCATTGTATTGCTTGTTATTATCTGCTGTTTCTCACAGGTATGACATGTCAAGCTCGCACCTCGTATACAGAAGATGAGGTGTTGTGGGGTCACCGCTTCCTGCCCGTCATGTCTCTGGAAGAGGGCTTCTTTCGGGTGGACTACTCCCAGTTTCACAGCACCTTCGAGGTTCCCACGCCACCCTACAGCGTGAAAGAGTACGAGGAGAAATCCTCGCTCCTCTCCCCACTGGACACGCCGAACAGGGAGCGGGTGTTTTCAATGGACTGCCTGGAAGCAGGTGAGGATGGGGCGCATCCCGGAAGCGCTTCTTGCAAGCTGCCCAGCAAACTCCAGAAAATGAGCTCGTCTGGTAGAGAGGATCTGCAGAGAAAGGTGCTACGCTTGAGTTCGCAGCCACCTGAAAAGGCTTCAAGCACGGGGGACCTTCCTCTTAAACTACAGCGCCTCGGCTCCAGCCCTGGGCAGGCTGATGGAGAGGCACGATTCCACCTCAAAGCCCTCAAGGTGGGTTTCCAGCCCATGGCCATGTCCACGGGGGACCTCCACCAGAGAAGTCTGCCTCCCACCCCAGCGGCCATCCCCACACACCCCCACGGTCCTCCACACACGCCTGGTGGACGTCCAGAGGACAACTTGCCTCCCAAATTAAGGAAGATGAATGCAGATCGCTGACCTAGAAGTGCTTTTAAAACTTTCTCCTAATCTGGGAGCAGTTTTCCATGTTTATGTACAATGAGCACAGACAACTGTGTCCAGATTAGAGCAAAATTATTGTTTTGTTTGGAACTAAATAAGGACTCCTGTAGAGTAACAGCAACAAGTCAGGAATTAGCTTTCTGACCGCACAATGAATGAATATTTGCATTGGCTTGCACTGCAAAAGTAATAACTTATTTTTAATTAGTATTTTTGACTTTTACAGTAAAGGGTCTAAAAATCGTTGAAAAATGATTTATTTTAAAAAGTTTAATGCCTGAAGATCCTGGAAACAAAATAAACAAAATAAAAACACTTGAAACAAGATACATTTACTTAAATGAAACACATAATATACTGTATATACTTAAAGTGTGGTGTCAGTAAGATTTCTTGTTTTGTTTTGTTGTTGTAAGAAATTAATACTTTTATTTTGCACTGGTGCATTAAACTGATTAAAAGTGACTATGAAGATTTACTTCACAAAAAATGTTATTTGAAATAAATGCGGTTCTGGTGAACTTTTTCAATCTAAGTCCTAAAATAAAAAAGGTATTGCAGTATCCATTCAATACCGATTGAGATTACAAATATTGAGCAGCACAACTTGATAATAATGATAACTGTTTCTTGAGCAGCAAATCAGCATATATGAATGATTTCTGAAGGATCATGTGACACTTATCACTGATCATGCGAGTAATGATTTTGAAGATTCTGTTTTATCATAACAGGAATAAAATACATTTAGAAATATATTAAAATAGAAAAAATATAATTTTTTAAAATGAAATAATATTTCACAATAGTACTGTTTTTACTGTATTTTTGTTCTAATAAATGCACCCTTTGTTAACAAAATGTTACTGATCCAAAACTTTGGGGGGAACAATACACCTTAATTAAAGATACTTTATTTGAAAACAAGTCTGAGTATCTTATGCATCGTTGATTCTCAAATAATGTTTGATAATTTCAATGATTTTCTTTAGATATTTTAGCTGTAAAATTAGAACAGAATTACTTGTTAAAAATAGAATGTTCTGCAGTGTGAGAACAAGGTGGGGGTGCATAACTAGTAGAAAGCACGAGAAGAAACATTTAATTGGTTTTTATTATTATATTTATTTTTTGGTTTGTTTGTCTTTTTCTTTCCTTCTATCTTTTTTTTTTCTTTATTTCTTTCTTTCTTTGAGGAAGCACAAAACTCCAGCTGGATGTACTGTGGTTTGAATTCTTTAGCTGTTTACTGGTGACTATACGGTCACCCAGTGTGTATCACTCACACACTTAGTAATATCACAAATATACACAATTACAATATGTGCATGCCTACTTCTCATCTCTAGCTGTGTACCATACAACCCTCTGTCATCCCTAGTTACAATTAATAAATTATATTCAGCTGCAACATAGAATGTGTTTAGTTGTCTCTCTGGTACAGAAGAATCAAAGACATAATATTTTAAAGCATACACATCTCTGGCACATAAAACTTTAAAGTTTAGTATTTAAAAGTATTTTATAAAATGCTCTCTTGTGACAATTTATGTATTGCACAAAAGGTCGTTACATTGCCATTAAAGAGGATGCATTATGCTGAATTAATCATTACATCCTCAAGTCCAAACAGCTTGTTCATTAATAATGTCTGTTGAATCTTGTACTTTAATTAAAAATTAATGCATCTGTAGAAATGTTTAATGGCCATTGGAATTTGACACTGGCATAGAGAGAAATCTTCAAATGGACACTACACACTTCTTGTGGATTCATACAACATACAAACTAATGGAAAATAGGTTCCAAGAGAAAAAGGAAATGGAATTCATAAATCCCGTCAATGCATTAAAATCTGACAATGTCTGGATGTAATCACTAGACTGGTGACATATTCATATTCAAACAATCTTTCTGTCACCTTGTTTGCTGTGTGGGGTGAACTTTTGATGCCCTAATCATTATTACGGTAGGAAAGAAACACATTAAATGCCCATTTTGTTTTAAAATGATCCATTAGGAGCTTTCGCGGTGATTGGTTGAGAGGATAATCATTGTGGTGCTTACTGGTGATTGAAAGTGTAGTGATTGGTTGACAGAGTAAGTAATTAGAGGAGTCATCAGGTCAGACAGGAATGGATGACTCGGACAATTCCATCAAAGCACATCAAGATCTGAACACAATTTATTAAGGGAGACTGATCAAGAGAATAAATATAGTGGAAAAATAGTAGTAGTATTAATGGTCAATGATGAAAATTGGAAATCTATTTTTTTTTAATCCTTCTTTAAAACAAGTTCTGTAATCTACTATATATATATATATATATATATATATATATATATATATATATATATATATATATATATATATATATATATATATATATATATTTAAAAACATTCATAATTTGCTAATCAAACACATTGATTAAATGCCTCTTAAAATGTCAAGTGTTCTTACCATTAATCACGAACTAAAGAAAAAAAAACTGCTTAAGCAGATTGAATACACTTGAAACATGCTCATCATTATTTTTCAAATGTTAGAAATAAAAAAATCAGGAATCAGGAATACTGACCTGAACTAACCCTTCCTTTTCATAAAAAGGTTATAACATGTAATAATAATTAAAATCACTTACCTTGATACACCTGATAAGCCTATACGGGTTAAATAGATCACACTGCCTTTTTAAGAAGTAGTTAAATTCCAAAGGTTTTATAATCCTCTTAAATTTGTTATTATTTCTGGTTGTGTATGTACTTGTACAACATGGGAGAGTTGGTTTAAATTTTTATAAGAAAGAAAGAAAAGAAAGTGTGCTTTCAGCACCATGGACAGGGCTCTGTGATGGCTGCTTGAATGAAAAGCATGTCCATTTAACACCTCAGCTCTGCAGAAAATAAGTGAGAGTGAAAAGCTGAGAAGACACTGAGAAGGGTTGAAAGGTAAAGATTGAAATACAGAAGGGACAAAGAGAGAAAAAGAGGTCTCAATGGACAGTGCTCAGATGTTGAATGAGTTTTAGGTTTCACTGCAGGGTTTCACTGCAGAAGTGACATATTGCTGGGACGCAGAGAGCTAAAAGGTGAGAATGAAAGATAGAAGACGAAAGTAAACAGTGAAGTATTGATAGAAGGTGGGGGAGGAAGATGTATGTCTGTGCATTTGTATTTATGAAAAAAAAAAGCATGACGTGTTAGATTATCAAAAGAAAGAAATCACCTCATTTTTTGACCATGCAGGTGCATAAACACACAGACCTAAATAACTAGAGAAACCCATGTCATGCTATTTCATAATTTCACACCTTTATTAAAACAGGTGCAGAAGATCATTCTTGAGAGACTATCTAGACTAGATCATGTTACTCTTTTCATCTTTTCACATCTGAGTTTCAGAAATGACAGTTTTCTCCAGCTCATTTCTCACGGTGTCTAAAAGCTGAGGAGACTAATAACGCTGACAGACTGCTGGTGTAAAAATACTTCTGACATTAAAGTTTCAGAAGAACTTAGAAGGGTGAAGGAAAGGAATAGGACATGAAGAGTCAAACTATCTGAAAGAGCTGGTGAAGTTGAAGGATTAATCTGGACAGAGAGACAGCAGTGTCCAGCAGCAGACGGACACTCTCAGGCCTGATTACCTGAATGTCTCTCAGGAGAAGTTAATAATCAAGACCGGTAATGATTAACACCATCTATTACGGTGCTCTGGAAAATTCAATACCGATTGGTCAGACACAATATTTGGTATCTTTAATATACATTGTCCATGGCAACACTGATAATTTAGTCAGACTTGTGGTTTGTTGCTACACTGTAGTGGATTTCTTTTTTTTTTTTTTTTTTTCATAGCTGTCAAAAATAAACATTTGCTGAAAAATATCTCACTTAAGCCATCCAAACTTGTAGATGATTTTGTTTCTTCATCAGAACTGATCCAACATTACATCACTTGCTAACCAATGGATCCTCTGCAGTGAATGGGTGCCATCAGTAGGATAGTTCAAACAGTTGATAAAAACACAAGTTAATATCTTATGAAGTGTGTATTGACAATATATATATATATATGTTTTCTATACTTGTATTTTGGCCAGAAGAAAAGTTTAAAGTTTATACAAAATCTCAGTGATCGATCATTCATGTGGATTACTGGATTATTATGATGTTTTTAACAGCTGTTTGGACTTTCATTCTGACGGCACCCATTCACTACGGATCCACTGGTGAGCAAGTGATGTAGTGCTAAATTTCTCCAAATCGGTTCCAATGAAGAAACAAACTCATCTACGGGTATGTCTTGGATGGCCTCAGAGTGAGTCATTTTTTTATTTATTTTTTTATTTTTTTTTTGGGGGGGGGGGGGTTAACTATTCCATTAATAATATTATTGTCTTTTATTTATTTATTTTCTTACATTTTTTATCAATGGCTTCTGTGATCAGAATCCAGTCTTTAAATGACAGCCCCTGCAAGCTAAAATAAGTGAATTTCTGGATTAATATCAGAAATATTAACATCAGCTGTACCAATTCTGATTACAATATATCCCAAATAATTTTGGGGTGAAACTTCATAGTCTACAAAGTTCAGTTTATAACAAAGAAAACCACACTTTGTCCAGAAAAAAATATACATTTACAAGGAATAATTTCTGGCTTTTATTTTATTTCTGAAAGAATAGTCAGCTGTTGTCAGACACCTGCCACCCCCACCCCATACCAAAACAAGTCTAATCATATTTTTGTTCACACCAGTAGAAAAGGTTTTCTATGTAGTGCACATTTCATTAGAGCTCTCTGAATGCAGCAGGGCATATAAACATGTGAATGTGCTTGTGTGTCTCCAAGAGTGTATGCGCTGTAACCTCAGTGAGTCAGTACTTAAGATGAGTAGACATGCTCATTTCTCAGTGCATCCTGTCACTCAAAGAAATAGCTTAGATTAGAAAACATCAGGCTACACAAATGAGACACGTTCTTGATTCAACAGTGTTTGTTGTTTCTGGACCAAAATTCCTATTAGCCCTAAAACTATTCCTTAAATCAGAAGGCAACATATGTTGATTTAGGGACATGTTGTACTTCTATGCACATGAAGAAATACCACCACAAAGAGTAAACCACCACAGAGCTTATAATAGTATATAAAACCCATCACAGCAAGGACATACTGCTGTATTCCTCCAATTAATCTCAACTCTACAATCGAGAAGGACAGATTTGCTCATATTTCGTTAGACAGCAGATGTCCTGAGCAGTTGAATCAACTACTCTCTATGTAAAATACATACTGAATCTGTAGAAGATTCTTAAATGGCTGTAATGGGCACAAATCAGCCTGAGTGGGATTTAAACAACAATCTCCTTATGTGTCCGCTCCAGACATCACTGGAACGTGGCGTACGCTTGCTCACTTCTGGCATTCCTCAATAAAGACGTGCATTAGAGCTGCGAGAGGATCACACTAGAGAGGCATTAGAGAGGATCACACAGACCTGGAGCTTAGTTCAACACATTTAAACTCTGTAACACAGAGTACAGCAAACAGTGTTCTTTAATTGCTGTATGAAGCTGAATGTGTGTTTGTGTTTATCTCTTTCTTTGCTGTATTGCTTTGCCTTTTTGAATTACTGGCTCTTACAGTTGAGTTACCTTACAGTTGGATCTTCATGATATACTAAAACCAGTCCGGTCTCAGTTGGTGGTGTGCTGGAGATGCTATTATTGTGTAGATATTACCCCATTTTTATCTCATTGTAACTAGAAAACTGACAAAAAAAAATACAGACTTGAAGATTATGCAGACTTAAATATATATATAAATATGGTCTAAGTCTATAGTGTTATTTTAGTATAACTGAAATACTATTATTGTTTTTATTACTACATTGTTATATTATTATTAATATATTAGGTTATTTTACAGTAGTGATATCTGTTTGTTTATGTTATTATTTTGTACATCAAGTTAGACTCAAAGTTTTGTAATTCCTTTTATTAATGACATTCACTGATCAGAGCGAGAGCGTCGCGAAAAGTCACAAAAGGAGTGTGTTTTTGGTTGCCAGGGCAAGACAACCCTGCACAGATTACCAAAAGAAAAACAGCATTAAGGGACCAGTGGATGGAGTTTATTTTTACAGAGCATCAACGGAGTCTTGCAAGTGTTTTTGTTTGTTCCCTGCATTTCGAAGATGCTTGTTTTACAAACAAGGCCCAGTTTGACGCCGGATTTGCACATCGTTTATTTCTTAAGGATGATGCAATCCCAACGAAAAAGGGTCACGATCGTGTGTTGGAACCGCATGCGGTGAGTAAAACTGCTTCAAATATCTCTGTGTTGTTAACTTAGCTATCGGAGCGTAAGCACATCAAGTAAACAACATGCGATGTTGTCATCAAACTGCACTTTCCACATGTACACCTTAAAAAAAAAAAAACTACATAAAGTGGAACTTAGTCATTTTCCAAAACCGCTAAGCAAATGTATACAGTTTCAGTACATACCACATAGAGACGTCGTTGCTGATGCTGCTCTTGTTAAATTTCAGCCTCTGGATCTGATTCTGGATCATAAATATACATAAATATAGCCTCATAAATATACGCTGAATCTAACTGTTAGCCATGGTTTGTTTTGGATGTTTTTTTCCTCACGGTAATGTCACAGCTTCCAAACGCTCTCAAAGCAAAAGCCTACTGGTGCTCGTGATTCTTTAGCCAGCCCACACGTCACGCCTCCAGCCGGTCGTGTTTTTCCGGGAAAAATCGGTACAGACTATCTTTCTCTTATGAATATAATAAAACTAAAGACTTTTTGGAGTTATGAAGGATGCAGTACTACTCTATAGGTACTCAAGATTAACAGGATATTGAGTGAAAACATTTCGTGATTGACGCAAAAAAAAAAAAAAGCCATCAAGCCAGTAATCTTGAGTAAACACACCATTGTGTCTGAAATAGTTTACAGCAAAAGACTGGTGTGCAAACCCTCACAATGCCACATATAGAAAACACCAAATGTGGGCATGTTTTGTCATCACAATTTCAAAAACATATTGAAAAATACAGATTATTTCACAGACTTCATTCAGAAAACAAAGTCTATCTATAGTTATACAGAGCATGTTTCAAAGATTTGATGACACTAACCTGGTATATCCAATTAAAGTGTCTCAGGTTTGATTCTTTATGTAAATGAATGTCCTCAATGCATAACTGGTAAGTTATTTTGTCTTTTAATGACTTGTAACAGACACAACCACTGTTTGTTTGTGCCTGTTAACTATGACTAGTTTCTAGAGTCGGTATGTACTTGATGTGGAGAGCATGTCTGACCATGTCATTGGTGCGGAGAGATGCTTAACCTTATGAGAAAATCTATTCAAAATTCTCGGCCAGTTTCTAATCATCAGATCTTTTCTGTGCATGTGTGTGTGGAGACTGAAGAGGTGGTCCTGTGAACACTCAAGATGAAATAGTCACACTTCACTGAGCAGATGGACTTGATGCAAAACGATGCAAGTGCGATGATCCACTTGACATTTCCTTGATTGCATTTGCCTGGACATGAACAAACACATTCACACAGAGAGAGATACACATCTCAAATAAACTGAAAGAAATCATATTTGTGTGGCTTCACTAAGGGCAAGAGAGCAGACTTCCTTATTCTCTGTAGGTGGTAGCCAAACAGAAACCTCCAGGAAACTGACTTAATATCATTCATGAATTATTGAATAGACTTACTGGAAAGACATTCATGTGACCCGCGTACAATGCATCCATAAACATAATATGCAACATATGATATTGATTTTGAAATTATATATGCACATTAAAACTAGAAAAAAAAAAAAGATTACTATGAGAGAAAAAAGGAACTAGTCACATTGTGAGATATTATCACTAAATACAATGTCACAATAATGAGATATAAAGATGCACTTATGTAAATAAAGGTGCAATTATAAGAAATAAAGTCATGATTACCTTCATGTTTTCATACATTCAAGATCACCTAGTCACAACAATACAAAATAAAGCACTTTACAAATGCATCATTCATTAATTAATTGATTCATTCATTCATTTATAAAGATGTTGTCTCCTTGGAGAAAGGCTGTTTAACTACTTTGTGAGTAGCTTACATCTCAAGAAGCTAATTAGAAGCTCCTCTCCACTTCTAAACTTCGATGATATATAAGGACAAGCCTGATGAAACCTCAGTCTTTCAGAAATGGCCTCTCTGTTTGGTTGTCACAATAACAATTCGACAGAGCCAATCAGGAGAACTCATTCACTCAGAGGCAGAAAAAGTTCAAATAAAAAGCAGCATGCAGTTCAAGACATGAATACTCTGATTACTTTCTTTTGGTCATCCAGGAAATAAATCAGTTTCTCTTCTACCTTCCTCGATCATCCTCTTATTCTTTCGCTCTTCTGTTCTTTTGTTGTATTTCACTATTCTTAAACCCATTTTCTCTCTGCATGTGCCTGTGGAATACAGAATACCTGGAGCTCTTCTCTGTTGGCTTATCCTGTTCCTCCAGCTTTCTTTCCCTCTGCCTTGTGTGATGGTTTTGTTCTGTGGGTTCATGGTGTGCTGTATTGTTCTGTGCTCTTCATGTGTCCCATAATCTCCAAAATACATAGGGTTTGCTTTAAACACTCCAATCCCCCTGTGCAAACACACAAACGCTCACATACATGCACTCACAGGCCAGAGGGCTCTGTTTGAACATCTGTTCATTGTCGCTTTGTGCCAAAGCAGCACTTCTCTCACTCTTTCCCAGTCATTCTTTCCATTATTAACACAGCACATTTATTTATTTTTTCTCTTTTAACTCAGATTTTCTGTTTTGATCCCTTGTGTCTCTTTATAAGTGAAATGCAGGCTACAAGCTCTGTCACAAAACCTGCTTACCTACAAAGCTGTTCTGATCAACAACATGTACACTTCTGGGACAAATGCTGTCTCTTGCTGACATTTTAGACACCTCATATTGACCAAATTTTAAGATTTGCAATTTTCCTGGATAAGGCCTTGCAATGAAACCAAAAAGGTCAAATTAGTCTGATCTTGCCTGGGGCATCATGTGAGTCAGGACTGCTGTCACACAGTATTATTTTTAAACATAATGCAACACACAAGATACTGAATCATTCAATGAAAAAAGATTTATGCTGAACAAGCTGTAGTGAATAATGACTCATTGTCATATAGCAGACTTGTTTCTGTCAAATTAATTTAGTTTGCCCATTTCATCTCTTACAATCTTACATCATTTACTGGCATTTTTTAATCTGGATGCAGATTACATACAAGGATTGGTGGAGATGAATATTATCATTGAACGACTTGACGTAAAAGCTACAGTGTAACATCAGAAGGAATATTAGACAAGAGTGAGTGTTTCATAATGATCCATATTTCAAGAAAAATGTAATATTTTTTATTTTTTATAGTGTGATGCAAAAAAAAAAAAAAAAAAACAGTATAAAATAATGGTCTTTACAGGTGCTTCTCATTAAATTCTTGTGGAAAAGTTCATTTATTTCAGTAATTCAACTCAAATGGTGAAATTCGTCTATTAAATAAATTCAATGCACACAGACTGAAGTAGTTGTAATAATATTTCACAATATTACTTAGTATTTTTCATCAAATAAATGCAGTTTAGTGATCAAAAGAGACTTTTTCCAAAAACATGATTGAGAATTTTTTATTTTTATTTTTATTTTTTTTAGAATCTTGGTTGAACTGAAATGGAGCTATATAATGCCGAAAGTCCATAACAAAGCAAGTGTTTGTTTTACTTTTGACATTATGCCAATGTACACATGCTCTCACGACCCTAGGCCCAGGTCCTCTAATAACTGTCTCATTAGATGAAGCTGCGTTAAACACAAAATCTTTCTCTCCCACACATCTCCCACATGTACAAGCACACAATGAGGAAAACAGATGCTTTCCTCCCTTGTCCATTGTGAAAAAGATCCTCTCAGCTTATCCAGACAGAGTGTGAAAAATTAGCCTGAGTGCCCTCTTCAAAACACCATGGCAACTCTCCGGCCAGTCCAGGTTTATTTCTTAACCTTAATTTCCCCTTTTCAAACCACCTCTTAACCACCGTGAATTCTCTCTCCTTCTTTCTTTGTCTCTCCACTATTATTTCTTTGCCTTCTCTCCTTTCTTGTTAATGATGAAACTAGACAGATCTTAATACAGCTTTAGAATCAAAATTCTATGGCGAAAAGCCCTGGGCTAAAAATAAAAGCACAATTAATCATAGCAAAATACTAATTGAATGGTTCTTTATTAGTCAATTTGCAACTCCAAATTTTCTGTTGCAATAGGAACCAAGTTTAATATCTGCCAGACCTTCTGTTTCAGTGGGGCTCTGTCTTTGATTTCAGATGACCCTAGACACAAATGGCCTCAAATCATGGTCTTTTTTTCCAAATGAAAAGAGGTGAGTGTTGTGATGAATAATGCATCAAGGCTGGTTTTCAGTCTGTTAGTGTGTTAGACTGCCTCAGTCCAAGCCATCCTTCACTCTTCCAGACATGGATCCAGCAAAGCCATTAGAATCAGAGTGTTCATATGGAAGGCCACTTCCAGAACTAATGGAATAGGGAATAATTAAAGATAGCCGTTTGAATTCTTTCAGCTTGAGTAACCAAGAGTAAAGCCTTTTCTCAACGTGTTCCTCATATCGCTCTCAGATACAGACCCCATTTCTCCTAACACACACCAAACTCCCTTAAATTAAATGTGACCCGGAACCAAAAAACTAGTCTTAAGAGTTAATTGTTCCAAATTGAGAGCTTGAGCTTTCCATTGATGTATGGTTTATTAGGATAAGACAATATTTGGCGGAGATACAACTATTTGAAAATCTGGAATCTGAGGGTGCAAAATACTGAGAAAATCGCCTTTAAAGTTGTCTTAGCAATGCATATTAGTAAATAGTTTTTGTGGCTATTGCTAAAAAATATACCACAGTGGCTTAAGATTTAAGTTCTGTGGTCCAGGGTCACAAATATTCTTTATTGGCTTAAATGGTTCCATAAGGGACATTTACCAATCATGGAACCTTTCTAGTCAAAATTCACATTTTTCTTCTGTGAATTCTCTGCAAAAACGTCCTTTTGGAGCACTTATTTTTAAGAGCACACCCTTATGAAACAAAAATATATTGCAGTATATTGGAAAATATCATGTAATATATTAGGCATATATTCTTAGATATATTTATTTTTTCCAATATATTGCAATATATTGAAAGCGGCAATCATTTGTATATTTTGCAATATATTATATAATATATGTATCATCAATATATTATTAAATGTATTCAAATATATAAAATATTAGAAAATAAAAAGGGACAATAATATATTACAATATATTACAATATATTTTAAGAAATATATTGGTAAATATATTTTCCTTTCGTAAGGGCATGCACTGACATATGTCTTATCAATAGTTCTGTTCTATCTCATTCATTTAAAATAGCTGGAGAAATGAGTCAGGATGCTAAATATTTATTCATTTATTTATTTGTTGAATGCGAGATGAACACACCTGCTTTGAGTTACAATGAGCTCAATCAGTATCCACCCACAGTGGTTATCATGCACAGACACACACACACACACACACACACACACACAGGCAGAGTAATAGCACACCTGTGTTTTGATGTTTACATGCAGACAGAGAATCCGACTATGGTCATTATCTGCATGTCTGTGTTTTGTAAAGATGAAGCCACTTATGTAAACAATAATTGACATTCTTCGCCTTTCTTTACAGAGCGCTGCATGATTCACAGACAACATCTCTCATAGAAAGGGAGAGATTCGTATGTGCATGCTTTTAATATGCCTTTGAATCTTCAATCTTAAGAGACAGTCAGAGACAGAGAGAGAAAGAGAGTGAGAAATGAAAAAGTAAGTCATATGGCATCAGTGGGGGCCACTTTTGTGTCTTTTTTTTTTTTTTTTTTTTTTTTGAGGCTTTATAAATATCATCCTGGAAAAATACAATGAAGGGTAATAGCATCCCCGTTCCATTTGCCCTCCTACTCTTGCCATTCACTCTTGAGTCTCAGACTCATCTGTGCAGCTTACTAATCAGCTATTCCACATTTGAGTTCTAATTCAAAGCTGATGAAAATAAATTAATGTGCCTTGTTTCAGGAGAGTGTTAGATGAATTCATTAAAGTTCATTATACTGATAGAAATAAGCAGATTTAGCACCTGATTAAATTAACAGACTGTTTCTGTGTGTGTGTGTGTGTTTGTGTGTGTGTGTGTGTGTGTGTGTGTGTGTGTGTGTGTGTGTGTGTGTGTGTGTGTGTGTGAAAGAGGAAGAGAGGGCAATAGACAGATACAATTCAGTACCGTTGCTCTAACATTGTTGGCTTTTGTATGATAAATTGCTTTCCTCGTTATACAAACCCTTGACTGTTTTTACTATCAGTCAAATCAGCACTGCTAGACTTTAATCTAGAGTCTGCAAATCTTGAGATATAGAAGCTCAAATATGTCATTATGTATAAACCGGCAGGATATTCAATAACACTAAAGCAGTGGATGTTTTGAGCAAGGTGAATGTTGTTTTTCATGATGACAGCATACAAGACAGATTAACAAGTTTCAAACTCTGAACTTTAAACACTGCAATAAATTCCAGAGTTTGCCTGTAGATGAACAATGAAAAGAAAGGCTACTCTGATGTGAAATGACAGGTGAGAAATGGCATGTCCAAATAAGTCATTCTTACCTTGTAGAACTTGTCTGTTTTAGAAAGAAAAGGGTTCCAGTGGGAACACAACAAATATCACCTCATGCCAACCGAGGAGGCCTTGATCTACCACAATAAAATGTTTTCTGGCAGCAAAGGTTAATATATGATATAATTTCCTGTTGGCAGACTTTTGTGTATATGCTTGGAAAGCCAAAAACTAATGGGACCGAATCTAATTTAAATTGGATGCCAAAAATATTACAGTACTTCCAAAACCACCTGAGACTAGCCTGACTACATGCAATGCATTAAAGTCAACAAAAATGGTTATTTGTAGATAAAAATCTATCTATCTATCTATCTACTTACTTTAGTAACATACACGGTGAATCACACAAGGTCAATTTTGATTTCACGTTGACATATTTCATATTTCAGTTTTAAATTTTAGACACATGAGCCACATTTGAAATTGATTTGGAATTGCATTTTCCTTGTGTAAATGCAAATTGATATTATAGATATTGTTTCTGTAAATTGTCTCATGCTAAAAGCAGGTTTAAATAAGTGAAAGGCAAAATAATGTTCCGTAAGAGAAAGAATGCTGTCTCCTCTACAAACACACACACACACACACACACACACACACTAGTGTTGAATGCCTCCATCAGATCAGTGTCTCCACAAGGTGTTATTTCAGCTGTTAATCACATACTTCTCACACACAGACACCCTTCAGAGAGATAAGTAGTTGTTGCAGACCTCCACAGAAATAGCATGGCATATGTGCCAAGCTGACAAACAAAAGGCATAAACTTTGTGTGTGTGCCTAATTTTGTCGTGATTGAACACACTTAATTTGTTACAGGAACTACATTAGCTATGGACGTGACTGGTTAAGTGTATTTACATGGATTTGAGAGGTTTTAGAGGTGAGGAATTGTTTGTGTGGGTTTCACCGTTATGGTTCTCACCCGCAGTAATAAGTGTCAGCACGGCACTCTCCTGTTCTCCTTCTCTCTTCCTTCATTACCATCCTATCAACCGTCCTTCTCTCTCCAGGGAAGCACAGAGACACATACGTGCACACCACTTAACAGCCATCTCCAACTCCCCCCGCATGTCACATGCACTTCACATAATATAGTATCTGCTAGATAAAACCACAGCGAATTATAACAATACCTTTTCTATTCCTTTACTATCTTTTCTAAAATGGCATTCACCCAGCATCCCGTTACCTGATTTTTTTCATTCATCAGTCTCTTTACAATTACATTTCAACTAGTTGTTATACATAAATGTATTCACATATTTTTGTGAAGCACTTTCTTTGCAGGGCGCTGAAGACACACAGGTGTACGTTTCCAGAAGAGCAGATTAGCATGTGAATCAATAAAAACAATTCTACTTTGCATTAACATGAAAGTTAGAAAGCTGTACATATTTTACCATTCAGACGTTTGAGGTCAGTAAGATTTGTAATGATTTGAAGTCTCTTAAGCTCACCAAGGCTGCATTAATTTGATACAGGGAAAAAAATACCATGAAACCATTAATATAATAAAAGATTTTTATAATTTATAACAACTTTTCTATTTTAATATGTTATAAAATGTAATTTATTCCTGTGATGTGAAGCTGAATTTTCAGCATCATAACACCAGTCTTCAGTGTCACATGATTCTGATATGTTGACACATCATTCTGATATGTTGATTTGCTGCTCAAGAAACATTTCTCATTATTATTATTATAGTGCCAATTAAGTTGATTCTTTAGGATAATTCAATAAAAATGTATTTGAAACAAAAATGTATGCATTTCCAATTCATGCCCAAACATTCTTTGAAGTCTTTTAATCCTTCAATGAATTTGTGGATCTGGTTCACAAAACTGGTCTAATTCATTCACAAATAAAAGTTCAATACATTGACTCAGTGATCAAGTCACAAGCCGCTATAGCATCAAGATTATCAGTAAATAATACCTTTTTATTTTCTTCACATATATTCATCATATGAAACCTCAGAATATAGCACACACATAATATGGACCACTTTGCTGATATTTTTTGTTTCTTTTTTTATGAAATCTCTGGTCCTTATTTACTGAAAATAGATAAACACCTAGTACATTTTTCAAAATATACACAGGAGAAAGGCATACTGGAAAAACAAGAGGATGAATAAATGAAGACAGGATGAATGGGTGAATTATCTACTTAAAAACTTTTCACTGTATGTGTTTTTTTTTTCTAATTCATGAGAATCGTGGGTTAAAGAGAAGGACAAGATTCTTAAATCAATGTGTCACTACATTTCAAACGGGTGTCCTGAATGCCTCCGATTGTAATTTCCATCAGCAATGAGGTCTCATGAAGAAATCCTCCTGTGTGTGCAGCTGTTCAGATCAATTCCTGTTCATGCATAAGCAGGAGGTGACAGGAAGTCCATAAACCTCTGCACTGTACTTTTGACAATCCTTGCAATACATTAAATAGAATCTTAGAAGGTTCTCTAGCACACCACGTGACCTACAGTAACATCAATATTTACTTGATCTATAATCATCCAAAACATTATTACTGGAACAAATGCATGAAACAGCCTATACTCATGCACAATCACTCCCTCGGCGCAGCTAATTTGTTTGCCTATCTTTGTAAACATGGCGAGCAATATTTAATCAGTGTATGAATGTGTGCGTGCAGGTCTGTTGAAACCTTAAAATTAGAGTCATCGGACACACATGCACGTTCGTTCTACGCACACAAATACACACAAGTACACTTTATCAGCCAACCAATTTTAGGAAACAAAGAAAGGACGGTTTGTAATTTCAGTCCAGTCCATAAATCGATATTGCCATGATTAGCTGATTGTCTTGACACATTAAGAGCTCTGCCACATGTTCAACTATAATGAAAGTCAGCTATAATTCAGCACGGAATAGCAGAATAGATGAAGTCATGCAGCCTAGTCTTTGATTATGTTAATATATGTACATATTTCTGCAGCTGATTAAGAGAAGCAAATGTGCAACGCCCGACACGGTCAGAAGCATTTAACATGGCTGATTTCCATGGAAAAGGCGCTTGTGTGTGTTGGGGGAAGGTTGCTTTTATGATCTTACATGGGGATGAAGTTTTACAGTGGTTAAGATTTATGATTTGATAACCTGAAGGTTACTGGTTCAAATCCCAAAAGAAATCACCACTGTATTGCTGCACACTTAAAGCCAGTTCATTGTGTATATTCTGTGAGGAAAATAGTAAGTGAGATTATAAATGACGATAAGTTATATATTAGAATGATTTCTGAAGGATTGTGTGACACTGAAGACTGGAGTAATGATGCTAAAAATTCTGCTTTGCATCACAGGAATAAAATATATTTGTAATAATATAAATTGTAATAATATTTAGCAATATTACTGTTTTACTAAATAAAATCCCCAAATTTGAGCATTAGTTTTAGTTTTAACAGTTTAATTCATACTTTTCTATGCTAATTTGCTGCTTTACATTATAAATATAACATTATAAATAATACAATTTCTTATTATTATCACTCTTTAAAATAGTGCTGCTTAATCTTTTTGTGGGAACAATGACACATGGTTTCATTTTTAATGACAAGAAAGTACGAGACAACAGTTTTATTAGGAATAGAAAGTATAAATAGCATTATAAATGATTTTACTGAATAAATAGATTTATTCTATCCAGTTATTTTTGATCAATTAAAAAAAGATAAACATAACATAAATATATCATGTTTGCACTAATATCAAAACCTTCATGTCATTTTTCAAAACTCTAGACAAATAATTCACAACTGATGATCAAAATGCAGTTTTCAAAACACTTTTTCCAAATGCTTGGATACAACACAATAAACCTGAACTAAAATCATTTTGAACTAAAATCACCGGTACAAAATGACACAACTTAACATCAAACTATTTCAAAATGTAGTTCACACATTACATCTGAATTGAGTGTCTATTCAATAATTTCATTACAATGATCTAACTATGAATTGATACATATGCTCAAAATGCTAAGTAACTGTTGCATTACAATTGATGCACAGCTTTTATGGAAAATGGTGAACAATATTACACGTTTAGATTATGAAAGTGAAGCCGAGTATGATTCGATTCAATTCAATTTGTAAGGGACTGAGCATGTTCATTGCTCTTAATGTTTTTTTTTTTCTATAGAAAATGTATTTTTAGAGACACCTGCATCACATGTTTTGTACAATTTAATGATTGCACAAACAATTACACAGTGACAGTATGGGTATCTTGTGTGTGGGTGATCTAAAATAATGCTTCTATGATATTTCATGATACATTAGTAAATTAGTTTTCAGACCCTGTTTTGAAAATCCTATTGACATCCTATTGTTTGTGTGTGCGTGTGTGTGTGTGTGTGTGTGTGTGTATAAATGTAGTTGTTAGAAAAAAAAAACTGTCAGGTCACTTTCAGGTGGGCCAGCATCTCTGTAGAAAACAATTTAGGGAAGTATTTAAGGCCTCCTGAAAGGAGAGGTGTTGTGGTTATCTGTCCAATTCACACTTCATGAAGGTGAGAATAGGAAAAAAAAAGGGAAGAGATAGACAAGCTATCACATGCACACCACCCCGCTGATGACCCTCATTGGAGAGTAAGGAAAAACAGTACGGTTGTCACAGGAACGCTGATGAGGCGTACCGATCCTAACAGGCACACTGTGCACCTTATCTCCAAAGCAACTATGAGCTGACACACGTGTAAAGTGGGTGACAAGGCACTGGAGTGTGGATCTGCAGCCCTCCAGCAAGGCCATCTGTCCACACACATCACACCAGCCCTAATGAGGCAGCTAAAGTTCAGCTTAAATCTGCTCCAGTCAGGAATGCCCTCGGCCACCCCAGAGGACAGCCAGATGTCCCGATCACAAAGGGCCGCTGGATTAGCAAAGGTGCTAACTGGTGCGATACCCGAATCAATGCCCTGTAGCAGAAAGAAGAAAACAGAAAGTATATGTTGAATGTTTAAATCCCCATGTTCTGTGTGGCCCTTTTAATATCTCATAAGATACAGTCAGGGAAATTGTAATTGGCAACTACAATCTAAAAACAAATACTTTGGTTTAAAAAGAAAAATCTAATGAAACAGTTTACATCAATCTTTTTTAAAAGTGAATTTATTTTTTATTATTATTATTCATTTTAGTACCATTTTCACAAGCAACTGTTACATTTTCAAAACTCTTATATAGTACTCATATCACAACAGATCATCAGAAGTGCACTTTTTCAAACATGTCAACATATTTTCAATTGTCTTAACACACTACACACAATCACAATGTACTCCTTTCACTACACAAAATAAATGTTTCAAGTCTTTCATAAAACTCTATCACAACCTTTTTATTTGCATGTCTTCCCATTCAGTTTAATACTTTAACAATAAGGGTAAATGAATAATCATGTGTCTAAATTAATACTTAATTCATCAGATATGAATGATTATTAGGGCCTGTTTATTAAAGTTTTGTAATGTACAACTTACTAATGATAATACTGCCAAACCAATAATAATAATAAAAGAAAAAAAACTGTGAACTGTGAATAACACAAAGACAGGGCTGTCACTAATAACAATTGCTATAGACTTACAGTCAGTCAAGTGAAATGTTCCAGTGTTGCATATTAACTCTATAGGATACATGATTGTGTTCATTTTATCAGGGTGATTTAAAATCAATGGCTAACACAGTTTTAATGATATTTCTTATATAGTGTATAAGAGAAGAGTGACCACAGGTGTGTACTGAGCACTGAACCAGCAAACTACATCTACATTAGTCCACCTCCACACTGACTTACCCACACTGCATTGCACCATAATCTTCCTCTGCCTGTTTTTATCATGCCTGCTCTGCTCAGTCATTGACAGCGGCTCTGATATCCAGGTCATTATCAGAAATGAAAGTCATGCAGGATCATCAGTACAGGACTCAGATGAACCCTTCTGTAGAAAAGAATCCCGAGCTCTAGACATTGTGATGATCACATTAGGGGTGAAAAAAAAAAAAAAATTCCTCCAGCGCCCAGAGCCCTGGGACCAGGACAAATTGAAATCTGTCGGTCATGAATCTTCAATTAGGAGAAGAATCTTCAAGGGGAGAAGACTTTCCAGCAGCTGTCACAAAAGAAGATCAGCCACACTAATGATTTGGATCCATCTGAAATAGAAATATTCACAAAATGACTGGATGTCAAATGAACTGGTTTCATTGCTTTCATCCCTTTCATGTCTGCAACCCCACATGCCTCTCAATGGCCACAATGCATTATTATGCGTTAGATATAATTAAAGGGAGTAGAAAAAAATAATCGTTTGGATGAACTTAATTTAATTCAACACAGCAGCTCCATGCATTTGGAAATGGGTTTCTTAAACATTAAATAAAACTGTGAACTACAGTAAATGAATTCAGTACGAGTACACTTCAAAGTAATGCAAGAGAAGTAATGCAGGGAACTATGGCACACATTAGTATGCTAAACAAATCCATTTTTAACCAGTGTAATGTATGGTGTTGACAGGAAACATAAGAGACACAAAATTAGCCTCTCTGCCAGCATTTGCATAGTAATTGCTAGTAATTCCAATGAAGCAACATACACTTCATCTACTCATCATTTTCCTAAGCATAAGCACTACTCTTCAGCACAAATGTAACCCCAAACACTCCAGTGTAACAGAAACTGTTCTCAATTCAACATAATAACACTTTAAACACTAAGAAGTCATCCTCTTTTCTCATTTCGGCCAGCTAGGAACTGAAAATCAACTTTTCAAACCAAGACTCATATTCTGAATAGCACAAGCCAGTTAGTCTCTGCTGGTAGATGTATAAAAGATACAAAATCAAAGTGTTTTTTTTTTTTTTTTTTTTTTACTTAAAGAAATGTAAAACTGGATGTGTGTCATTGGCAAATAACCAAAATAAAATTTTTGTTATAAAAGTTTAAGTAAAATTAAAAACTACAAATATGAGTAAATACTATAACAATAGATTAATTGTTTTAAAAAAGCACTGTCTGATTCTAAACAGCATTTCTATCTACTGACCATTTAAATGCATTCAGATAAAACATGTTTGCAAGCAACATATAAATGGCGTTAATGCATTAATATCACTGATGTTTAACCATGTCTAGATTCGTTTGTGAAGTGCTTTTAAAAATGTAAAATGCTGAAGAATGTTGCATTGAGTCATTAATAAAGATACAGAGCAAGCAAAAAATACCTTTCCAAGGCTACAATTCATTATATTATAGCAGAATGTCTTTGTTTTACTCATAAGGCAAAGAGGATTATAAAATAACTTTACTTGTCTCACAACTATGTTTGTTAACTTACTCTATGGAACTGTGTATTATTAAATATTTGCATAATTTAGATTTTATTTAACCAATTATATTTTCAAAATGTATTTAATGAAATATTGTTTAGAGAACATATATTTGTACATTGTGACAATTTTATGAGTGGTTTAAATATAGCCAAATGTGGAACAAGATTCAGTTCAAATGTGTTAGGTTGAAGCAAATTCAATTTATTTGTAATACAAATATAAACCTAAAACACATTCATTTTATTAGTATTCTTACACAAAATCTCATTCTTGTTTAATTGTATGATAAATATACATCATATCAAGATTATTTGTTTAAGTTTAATGGTTAACTCCAAATGGATGGAAATATTATGTGCAAATTAAATACATAATTTTAACGGTTTTATTTAAATCATGATTATTTTGGAGTGTATTAAATAAACATGTAACCTGGTTATTTTACTTCCGGTTAATTAAAGGTTTCACAATAACTAGTGCACACTTTTCAGTGAATCTAATGGCAGGGAAGAGGAAGTAAGTGGAAGAGATGAAAGCTTGCAGTCTTAGGTATGTGTACTGCACAGGTGAGATCCAGTGAGAGTGATCATTGACCTCTGTCCCTCGGGACTCCAGTGGGGTGTGAGGATGAACTGAGACGCTTATCAGGCATATCTTAGCCTGCTTTTAGATGGAGAGATAGCGGGGGAGTGAGAGATGGACACTGCTGATGAAGTGAGAAAAGAGCTCTTGCAGGTGGTAGGATATATACCTATCATAGCTCTGGTCATCTGACAGATATTCTATAATCAAATGAAAAATATAACGTGTGGCTGTACAGCAAAATTACCTTCTGCTTCTGCCTGTGAAATATAACAGCATATATCAGATTGACACGTAAGAAGAGGTGATGAGAGTATTAGCAAACACACGTCATGCACACACACACACACACACATACACGGCGTGAGATGCACTGAGAATGTTTAATCTCCTTCTTGACCTCAGATCTCCCTCACATGTTTGAACAGCCTAGTCCCACAGCATCGAAGTAAATGTTAACATTAGCATTTTGGCATTTCAAGTGTGTTTGCAACACTGAGTGTGTGCGTGAGTGTGTGTGTGTGCTTGTATCAATGGAGAAAAAATGTTAAAGGTCCCAGCTCCTTATGCACACTCGTTGACCTCCGTGACCCTATAGCTCACTAAGGCACAAAGCAAGACAGGGGACAGAGAGGAGAGGAAACGGAAGATTCATTTGGAGCTCCTGGTGTAAATGGGCAGTAGGTGTCGATGGAGTCAAGGAAACTTGGGTATGCTACAACACATTTCATGTCAGTGACTATTACTTTTTGTTTTTGTTGCTGCTTTTGCTGTTTGCAAGTATGCCCATATGCATGTTATTGTGTAAAGCAGTGTAACAATAATTTCTATTAGAAATTTCTGACTTTGTCAGTCCAGTCTGGTGGGCTTTTCTCATTCTAACAATTCCACACAATGGAGGCTAAAGGTTTTATCACAGCACAAGTCAGAGATATAATTAAACTGTCCTGTGTACACCACTTAGCTTGGGTTAGCACATCAGCTGAAGTGCCACTTCAAGCGAGACACAAGTACATAATGGCTGGTTTTATCATTTCACGGTAAATGTGGTATGGTTTCATGCCTTGTATGCTTCAACACAATAGATTAACACTGACGGTTATTTCTGAGTGCAGCTTGTTGCTCAAGTGTGACTATAAAGTTTGTGATTGATTCATTCCTAATACTACTAAGCAGTGTGTCTTTCTGTATTTGTGTGTATGAATGACTAAAGTAAGCCCAATAAATGATTCAACCGATGCAGTGTTCTTACCTTCACTGACATATTTCCTATTGAAACAAGTCAAAGCATGACATCTCATACTTAAAAAGTCAAGATTTGGTTTCCCAAAGAACCTTTCAGTGAACAAATCTTTTTTTTTTTTTTTTTTTTTAGCCTGATGAACATTTTAATAATCTAAAGACAATTTTTCCACTGTAAAGAACCTTTTGTGGAATTAAAAGGTTTCATGGATGGTAAAGTTTCTTTGGAACAACTGACACCAAGATTTTTAAGAGTGTAACTTTCAGTCACTATATGTACTGTATGTGCTATCAGGGGGAGTGACATTCTCGTACAGAGAGCATCTGATTGGACAAAAATGTGTTTATTAAACAGTTCCTCTAATTCGATTGGCCGAGTGACATTCAAAGAAAGCTGATGTTTAGTATAACATCTAACGTCTAACAGAGTGCAAAATGAGTGTGTCTAGATGAAACATCAACAACAAAAAAATATTTATTTTACAGTTGAGTGAGGGCTCAAAATGAGGGTCATGTATCATAGGTGTCAGGGCCGTCCTTAGTGGGGTGCATCTGATGCGGTCACACCACGCCCCGCGCTTGAGGCCCCGCAAACCCCCCAGAACACGAGCGCTCTGTACCCCACATTGGGCCCCGTGTCAGCTAAGGACGGCCCTGGTAGGTGTATGTGGCAAGCTGTTTTGTGGACTAAACTTGTGTGTACCTCCTTCGTTGTTTTGACTCAACTGCCTTTGTCTGACTGTTCAGACATTTCCTCAGAAGCACCAAATATGTCCTTGTGTGTGGGTTTAACGTTGTGTGTGAGTGCTCCAAAATATGTTTCATCTGCCAGCTGTCGAGTCTGTGACAGCCAAACTGGAAACTCTTTGAACTGTGAAACACCGGAGCTGAGCTGCATTCAATTATGTGTAAAATGCCCTACACACACACATATATATACAAGCAATAACATCCAGTTTCACTGAGTGCTTCGTTCATTGAAAGACAGGCTTTAAACATGTACATCAGACATATATACATCACAATTACTCGTAATAAGGCTGATTAAGCTTATGAAAATAGTATAAATGTGTTATGTAATTGAACGAAGCACTGAACAGTGCACATGGGGTCCAAAAGTCTGAGACCAGTAGTAAACAGGCTTAAATTTTGCATGCGTTTCTAACTTAATACAAAAAAGTACACCACTGTACAAAAGTTTTATTTTTATTTTTTATAATTAAATTAATTTAGTAAGGATGTATTAAATTGGTCAAAAGTGACAACAACAACAAAAAAGATCTTGAAAAAAAAGATAGTTTTCACAAAAATTACAATTTAAACATATATGTTACATTTATAACAATATTACAGTTTTTAACTGTATTTTATATCATATAAATGTAGCTTTGCTGTGCAGAAGAGACTGATTAAAAATATATATATTTTAAGATTCAATTCTCACCATAAACTAAGATTTACTGCTCAAATTTGCTGCTGATTAATAGTTAGAAAGGTAGCTGTTTATGATTTGGGTACTAATAAGCAGCCAATATGTTAATAATAGGCATGCCAAGCAACTAGTTTATCATGAGAACTGTTGCCTTAATTAGAGTGTCACCAAAATCTTTTGTTTTCAGGATCACTTTTAATGTTTGCATTATCAGCCTTTTAAAGACGGAAAAACGGTTGGCGCATCCGGGCGCATGGTCTAAACGGGTTGTCCCTATTCTTTTAATGAATAATGGGTGTTTTTTTGGGCGTAACTTGTAATAAACCAATCAGAGTCTGATCTTCCATTCCCTTTAAGAGCCAGTTGCACTCGTGCCATGACAGATTTGCTATTTACACGGGGGAATTTGACAAGCGCAAAGACAGAACGCGTCTCCGAGATGAAACGTAGCTGCTCGTGTGCAAGCAAATAGATAGCCTAATTCTGATACATGCGATGACTATCCATTATGACATGTAGCCAATTTATTTATTTATTTATTTATTTATTTAACTAATTAGCTTATAAAAAATGCTTATGCATTGCAATCCTTTAATTTTTAATATTTGGCATGTTTGTGTGCTGCTGTGTGTCCCTGTGTTTAATAAGCAGCGTGTACATGCGTTGTGAACCCGCCTATACTAACACACTCTATAAATAACAAAGAAAAAACATTGCGCCAGACTTTAGACCAGGTTTGAGTTGGTCGATGGCACAGTCTATTTTAAGCTCCTTAAAATAGCAATGCGCCAGCAATGCGCCTGAACACACCTCTTTTTTAGACGGACGGGAAAATGTGAACGCCGCCAGACTGAAACTAGCAAACACACTTGCACTGCACCTTGCGTCGCATTGAGCTGGGTGTGTGATAGGGCCCTTACAGTTTAATACACATACATAACTATAACATCTGACAAACTACCTTTTACAAGTGCAAAACTGTGTTTGTGTATGTGTGTCCTCAGCTGCATCCCCACGATAAACAAATACCTCATTCACCCTGACCCTCATCAGCTAATCGTCAAAGGAACGTTATAAAACAACACAGACCAATCAGATGGGGAGGAGGTAAAGGGGCACAAAGGTGAGAAAGCCAGTCATCATTAAGAATCCAACAGGCCAAAGCAGACGTAATTACAGAGATAAGGACCAAATGACTTCATCATCCTCAAGTGGAAAACAGAAAATCTGTTCATTCTACAGATACCAAACACATTATTTGGAGGGCAAAATTGGGGCAGGATATAGAATTACATTTCCCGAAAGACCTGCATTATGAAAGTCATGTTTTTAACATTCTTTACATGCCTATATGTTGCTTTTAATATGTTTAAGGACAAACCACATGCAAATTCATCAGGCAAAGTAGTCCTAGACATATTAGTTTAAAGATGTGTTTTAAGAGATTAAATTAGTGGCAGGAGGGGGACTTTAAATAAAACACAGAAATGTATATATATATATATATATATATATATATATATATATATATATATATACGGTAAGCTGGTAAATGGTAAACTGAACACTGAACAAAATAACACAATGATATTTTTTGTTAAATGCATGTATAGTGTAAGACTATAAAAATAGTAATTTTCAGCATAAAATACAACCCCCCCCCCCCCCCTTTTTTTTTTCCAAGGCATGCTAGCTTACCGCCTTTCACATACAAAGTCATTGTTGGTTAGATTCTTCTTTAAATGTCTTATTTAATATTTGTATTCTGCACCATCTGGCTTTCCATATGATCACAGAGCACTGAGGGAATTACATTCCCTCTGGAGGTTATGGCGTGTTCTTTTTTGTTAGACCCACTATGGGGTCATTCTGATAGCATCATGACACATCGTTTCGCTTAATTCGGTTTTAATAGGGTGCCGGCATGCAGTGATTTCTGTACCACATGACGCATACTGCACCAGGTATTTGAAGTTTAACATCACAAAAGCTTAGTAAGGTGAACCAAAAACAGAATCTGTGTGTGCATGTTTCTTTGTGTGACTGCGTATCCCCTTGGTTTTGTTTCAGGCCTGTTTAAGCTAGCCAGCATCAAGAGAGCATGCATGAAGCTGTTTGTTTATTTTCAGTAGATCCCCTAAGAAAGAGAGAGAGAGATAGAGGGGAAAGAAAGAGGAGAAAGAGTGAATGTGCATCTGGGGATCTGGCTTACTTATCACACACTGGCAGGATAGACCACTCACCACAGGGACCTACAATCATTACGCTTAGTCACTCAGCATGTCTCCAGCTATAAAAACAAATACTCACAAACCGAGAGCACATACAAATACTGAAACACCCTCTCATGTTCATTTCTATATGTGAACCTGACATGGCCATTCTGTGAATGAAGAGGGCTTGAACAAATACACTTAAAATACATTTGACAAGATGTATTTACAATTTACAAGTATTTACATGTGACAGTAAAGACATACTGTTTCGAAATATTTCCATTTCACATAAATGCTGTTATTATGCTATATATATATTCACAATAAAACATTAGTTTGAATGTTCGCTGAGGAAAGGGTGATTTCTGATGACAGCACTGCTCAGTGCATTTATTGGCTTATATGCATTTATTACAAGCTGTTGGTGAAAGTTAAAATGCCCTGATGCCCTTGAGCAAATTTTCAAATAGATCTTATCTTTATTAACAAACCACATATTTGAAGTTTAAACATAAAAATATATTATTGCCATCACAAGGAGAGTGATACAAATGGTTTAAACGGCTGGAGTTCTGTTATCACTAGTATATCACACTCCTATCAGCCAATCAGATTCAAGAAACAGACAGAACAGCTGTATTAAACATTATAAAATGTTATTAAAACATTAAAATATGCTACTGTTTATTTTCTCATGCACCAATTTGAAGTGAGAAAAAAACATTCATTGTACTGCACACTTGGTGAGCTGCATTTTATACTGTTTTGTCCATAATAAACATATACTTATCCAACATAATTATCCCTTAAATAATTTTATGAATATTTGATCTGCTATTAAACCTATTAAATTTGTCTATGCCAAAATATACATAAAGCTTCAGAATACTTGGAATGTAGGTGTATGAATGACTGTTGTTTCCTTGGAGCTGTTGTTCTTTGATTAAAATAAATGAGACATTTCTTCTTTTGTATTCATGGAGAATGACAAAAATCAAAGTTTGGAACAACATGAGTAAATATATTTCTGTCAATCAGACTTCTTTGGTTATTAATGTCAAACAAATCCACACACAATTAGCAGCTCCCCAGAAGTAAAAGCTGCTTGTGAATGCAAGGGCAGTGTGGACTGATTTAATGAAGCCGACTGACAATGTACAACTCACTCTACACACTTATTAAATGACTGCGATCGTGCAGCAGAGAGGAACTTTACTGTAATCCAACCCTGTAGATGCACACGCTCACCTCTGATGTGATTAGCATTGAACCAATGCTGCACACAAGAAAAGTAATTGGTTGCTTTGATGAGGAGATTAATGGTTAATGTTTAATCATTCTGGAGGGGTACAGATGGGTCAAGTTGTTCATGTTGCCTTGTACTGTAGGGAATCAGTATCTTACTAATTGAGAAGCCATGTTGTGATTCTCTGTTGTGTAATAGATCTTCATCAGTGCAGCCCAGGACAGCCTATCCTGACAGGGAAAACAGATAGAGACAGAGGGAGACATTAATGCTTGAAGAAACTGCTGACATGTGAAATTAGATTACATAATCTCTATTTGCTCTTTCAATGTGATTGTGTGTACATGTGTAAGTGAGTAAAGCTCAGTTTTACACCTGTACATATGCTATGCCTTCTCCATTGCATGACTTGTGTGCATGTGTGTTTGTGATTGTTATTACAAATTACAAATTATTATTAATGATACTAATGTAAGATACTTATAAGATACTAAATATGCTGTGCTTGCTTTTATCTTGCAAAATTGGTATACTATTATTAAGTAACTACAAAAAGGGTTACATTTATTATATACGTGTAGTTACATTTTTTTTTATTTATTTATCTGGATGGATGGATGGATGGATGGATGAATAGATAGATAGATAATCAAAGCACAAAAGCTATTTTCTCCAAATCTAGACTTCATTTGCTTTCATAATTCCCAGCATTAATGTGAGTCAAAAACAAACAGAAGAACATCAAAAGAACTTTCACTGTGATATGGCACATTTGGCATAATTTGCAAAACTAATATGATGTTATGCCATGAAATGAGTCTGATTCAGATGCCGCTGCATTCAGCGACTACCTTCTAGTCTTGAAGAGAAGTGAAAATAAAGATTGCAGCAAATCACATGATCTCGTCTGGCCCAGTGATTAACTTACGATCCTCGGGAGTATTCCAGGAACATATATGAATCACCATCTTCTGACTGGATATCAGAACTGAGTCAATGGGAATTGTCTCTTCCTATAAGTCCAACATTTAGGTGCTGTGGTCTTTCTTGGATTAAAAGACATCAGTGAACAAATGGGGCCATCATATGTCTTTAAGCAAAGAAGCTGTCCTGTGATTTGGCCTCGAGTGCTTGCGTCATGACCCTTTCAATCATCAAAGTGACATTATGACCCCATGCCTCAAGAGATGTGTTCGATCAATCCAAAATCAGTGTCTTACCAATTTATCACTGTCCAAAAACCCCAATCTTCATGCCATGATACATCTCTGCACTCTTAAAAAATAAAGGTGCTCCATGATGCCATTTATTTGTCTGAATGGTTCCATAAAGAACCTTTAACGTCTGAAGAATCTTTCTGTTTCACAAAAGGTTCTTTATGGCGAAAAAAGGTTCTTCAGATTATTAAAAGGTGAGAAAGAGATGGTTCTTTAAAAAAAACTTTGACTGAATGGTTCTTGGTGGAAACAAAAATGGTTCTTTATGGCATTGCTGTGAAGAACCTTAAGAAACATCTTTATTTTTAAAAGTAAGGTTGTAAATGATCTGTTGCTTACCTTTTTTGTTTTGTTTTTTTTTGCAGCAAAATATACCAACTAATGGATATAAAAGATAATAACTCACTGATTTTAGCCTTAAGTAAATGAGACAGAATTAGAAAAACTTCTTTAGATAAATATTACAACCATCTCTCTGTCCCTCTCCTCTCATTTTATGTGTTTTTTTCTTCATTTTTCCATCTGTCACATTGGCTTCACGCCTCTTTCTTACACTCTTGCCCCCATCCCCTCCCCTCTTTCTTTCCTTCGTCTTCACACCATTTCTGGCTCCAGGGGACCGTAAGCCAGAGGGAGGGACACGACTACAGGAAATTGGGAGGGTGACTCGATAAGGCAGGACATTAATCTGATAGGGTTCCTAAGCAACCTGCTGGGCCAGTGAAGAAGTGAAAGTATAGGAGAAAGTGTATGATTTCAGGGAGAAAAGTGCAACACATTTATTTAAACAGTGACAGTTTTAACTCACACTGCCCCCACTGACAAGGCATGACCAACTAATGGATAAATGTGTTTGAACAACTTTTGATTACTTTTTAATTTAGTTTACCATTATAGCATTTGGACCAATCCGACACACAGCTATCTGTTACATGGTAACCAAAGACACTATCAGATAACACTAGTTTTATGGCTCAAAGGAATGCGGCAAAGCAACTCTTACACAAGTCTCTCTAAAACAGACACATAACTCCCATAAAAAGGGACTCTTCTCTAATTAATTCATAAGAAAACCATTCTTTGAATGAACACACATATACAGTACTTCAGGTCATTGTGAATGTTGTTACTATTCTTGTATATAGTCTTTTGGTATTGTATACTGTTTTATGCATGTTTATGATAGAACCACTCATTCATGTCATTTTTCTGTGAATTTGTTTTCTGATGATCTAAACGAGAGTTTCTATTATATGTTGGTACATAGATAATATATTAGTGTTCTAAATATCTTTAGTAATTTTGCGCTCAACACTCTATATTCCATATGCAAATTACCATGTCCTCACACAAAGGGTTGTAAAACTTTTCCATATTTATAACCTCCTGCTGGGAATTTCAGCCTTTCTCATTGGACCAGCCCATCCTGAGAGACCTGAATCTTCTCAGACCTTAGAAGGCTCTTCAGTTCTTCCCATGTTCTTCTTCTTCTTGTTCTTCTTCTTTTGAGTCTTGTTCTTCTTCTGTGTCTGTGTGGAGAGCCTTAGCTGGTGCGGGTATGCCCCGGTGGGCTCCAACAGCTCAGGCAGTCTGTGGGTCAGTTAGATTCAGAAGGATGGATGTGAGCTAGAATGCTTTCGGCCTTGACTTTCCATTCACCAAAGATCCTTGGACTCAAAATGATTCTTTCTCATCACCTAACTTCAGCCAACCTACTGGAACCCAAAGTGCTTCAGGACTCTATTTCAAACAGGCGAGACGCGCAAGTATCAAACTTAGTCTTATTAATTTTTACATTAAGTATCATTTGCACCCTTTACAAAAGTGTGTTTGGACTATTCATGTTTTTATTTTTCTTCTCTTTACTGCTTAAGATTTAAAACTTTCCTTTGCCCCACTTTATGTGTATGTTTGTGTGTGTGTGTGTGTATGTGTGTGTTAGACTAGTTTAAATGTTTATGTAGTTAATAAAGTCTTACTTGTATCACACTTGGGGTTGTTCATTGTTTGCTCATAACTGGAGTCCCTAATCATGCAGATTTTAGCTACATGCTCTAAGTAGTATTGTAAAGTAAGAAAGTTGTTTTCCTTAAACAGGAAATTAACGTTCTTAGAATTGACAGACAGTTGACACTGAGATGTCAAGTAAATACTTTTAGCAGATCTTCTAAATATTTATAATGAATTATAACTATTTATGATTAATTATTCATATTCCCCATTTGAGCTGATTCTCTACACCATAATGATGTCACTATGATGTGCTTTTCTTTCAAATGACCTACTGTACAGTAGGTCTAATTTGTGAAATCATAACCTTTTTCTCATGACATGGTGTGGGAAGACGAGGACAGATGTTTCAGTAATATTTTCTTTCTTTTTTTTTTTTATGAAATGTATACATTTATTATTCAGTGATGCATTAAAGTGACATTAAACATTTATGATGTTACAAACAATTTATTTTTCAAATAAATGCTTTTTTAAATCAAATAATACTGAAAAACAGCAAATGACCATAGACTGATTTCTGAAGGATTGTGTGACACTGAAGACTGGAGTAATGATGCTGAAAATTCAGCTTTGCATCACAGGAATAAAATACGATTCAAAATATATTCAATCAGAATACATTTATTTTAAATTGTATTACTATTTTACAGTATTGCTGCTTTTAGAATTTTTGATCAAATAAATGCAGCCTTGTATAAATGAGTATAAGTGGCTAAATTCATAATTTTTCAATATTGGCTATTGTTTAATTCTATACATTCGCTGTTAATATTTTGAGATATATAAATTATGTATATTATTTCAGATGAACTGATGGTTATAGTGTTGCCTTGGATGACTGATGGCACCATGCAATAAGATGAGCTAATGTATTATGAATAGACATTAATTAAAATGAACAATAGAAAAAATTAGCATAAAGTATAAATAAGCATTAGTCTAGTTGTATAAATGCTGAAAAAAAAAATGTTTTGTTAGTTCATGAAATGTTAACAAACTGAACCTCATTTTAACAACACTTTTAACCAATAACTCTGCAACTTAATTATCAAAGATACTTTTTATGGTAATTGCATTTTAAGGGAGGCTGTACTTATTTCAGTTTAGTCAGTCTCCCAAACACACACACACACACAAACAGAGCAAAATTTGAGTAATGGAAATTTGTGATTTTACTAATGGAAATGCATTGGTAATTTGCTTTTCTGAGCATTATACTTTAAGAGTATAGATGATGGGAGGACAGACTGCTTGTTTTGAAGCTCATTAACACTGAAAATCTGCTGGTTTTGGGCTTTTAAGTACAAAGGATTCATTACAAAGTCATTACAAAGGGATAACTTCTGAAGGCTGTGCCAGTTGCTCTTTCCATACAATTCATCAAGCTTCATAAGAGAACACAAAATGTAAAGTCTTCTGAAGTCAACTTATACTTAAAAACAATTATAGAATTTTGAAGATTTCAAAACAATTTATATATTAAATTAAATATATGCACATTCATCAGTACTAAATTAAATTAATAATTTTCAAAATTAATGATTTTCATACTGTTTCTCACACAAAGCCCTTGAATGGTTTCAGAAGACTTGGAACAGAGTGCAGAAATCTTAAGAGGCTATTGTCTGTCCCACATTCAAATGCATTAACTTCTTAACATTCAGCTGATCATTAGCTTCTTAACTTCTAAACTTTCTAAAAATAAAAACTGGTACTGTTATATGTGAATTTTGCTGGCAAGACATTCATCACCAATGACTGCATTTGATTCAGTAAATATACTGTAATATCATGCCTGCAACAATATAAATACTTGTTGGATTTAGCTGTTTATTCTTTTGCTCTAAGAGAGTTGTATAATTGTAGATATTGGGCCCTATCATACAGCACAATACATAGTGCAAGTGTTTTTGCAAGTTTCAGTCCAACCAGCAGCAAAAGTGGATCCGGACATGCCCTGAGTGCTCCTGTACCATGCGCTATTGATAGAAAGAGTCATTACTATTCATTAGCATGAGGGAAACCAGAAAACTCCATGTTATTTCTTTATTACACTCATTTTTGTTCAGATTAAGCCTCTGATGCAGACAGTCTCTTGTTAACACAATCCCCCTATTCTTCTCCTCCACTCATCTCTTCATATTTTAAAATGCAAGCACTCTGTTACCACATCAAAGGGATCCGCTTGTCCAAAAGTGTATCCCAAATACCGGCCCCGTCAAATTCTCTGTGTGTGTGTGTGTAAAAATAAAATGCATATAAAAAAGATAGATTTTGTTTTGTTTGTTTTTTTTAGTAACAAATTACCTCTAGTGTCTTTTACATTACTATCTATGTGTGAACAAGTCATGCACATTGTAAATGTGCCACTTACATAGTTCAGAAATCGCAGTAGATGGGGCTGGTATGGTCAGACAGACCCAGAGGAAGTCTCATCCCAAAAGGTCATTTAACACCTTACGGAAATCTAATGTGACTTTCCATTAAAGCAAAGAGCCTGTGGATAGACTTTGACATAGAATATCAAGTGTGTGTGTGTGTGTGTGTGTGTGTGTGAATATAAATAAAACCTGTGATCACTACATTATTATATTACATTCTACCTCATTAGCAACATATGAAAAATCTTTCTCCATTACAACACAACAGGGACAAAGGCAGCGCTCAACATTTGAGTTTAAATCAACGGTTGCCATGTTTAAACCGTTCACAACCTTTATTGCTCTTTGACATTTAAAACCATCAACCTTTTAAATTTTATATTTGCAAGCTTTGCTTCAAGGGAACTAAATTAGTTCTGTCAAACCATCTATCCTGAAGCAAAACCAAATCTACTAACATTGCAAAGACCTTTTTTTCAAGCATTTTAAAAACAACATATGGTTTCTCTGCATATTTAACTTATAAACTGACCAATCATCATTTTTAAGGTTTGAACGTGTGGAACTAGGAATGTGAACTAGAAAAGAAACAGCAGTTCTGTTAATAATATTGTTTTTTATTTTATTTATTTTTTATTTTTTTAATCTCTCACCATTTCATGATGGTCACCCACTATGTTTTCCACGTGCAGCCCAGCAGGTTTATAATGACAGTGCGTACATGTGTCTGATTAAATACGAACCTGGCACTCAATTAAGATTCAAAAGTTCACAAAATGTGATGTACACACAAACATACACACACAGACATAAACAACTTCACTGTGAAAAAGACAGAGGAGCATATGAAGGAGCAATGACACTCCCATCATGTCCAATCAGAAGCCTTTTGCAGGCAGATTACAGGGATAACATGGCCCCTAGCATTTAGCAACACAAAGCAATATATAGCCTATACCTCCCTGGTTAAATTAAAAAAGAATGGTTTGAAATGTCAACGACTTTCAATTTCTAAATGTTTCAGGGAAAAAGAATTGTGGAATTTCCCTGCTCACCAAACTTACTATTATTATTACTATTACTATTATTCTACCACTCTGTGTGCCTGCCCTGACATGCTCTCATGCTCCACACACTCCGTTTGCATTCATTCATGTGATCGGTCGACATGAGAGGTGAGCCCGCTGAGTAGTGTGATTTATATATATAATCACCCAGACCCCGA